>NC_025695.1:11260479-11332445 GCF_000633955.1 Camelina sativa | reverse complement strand
GGTCAAATTTATACTAAGCCAATGCTAACCAAGCAGCTAAGGAAAATGCAAGTTACCGTGACATCTGTAAAAGGAGTTGCATCTCCTTCTTTTCCCATGTGAGCTGCCACTTTTCCCATGATGCACTCAATTAGCTGTCCAATTGTCATTCGAGACGGAATAGCATGTGGATTCACAATAATATCCGGAGTGACACCTTCAACCGTCCAAGGCATGTCCTCCTGCGTGTAGGTCATGCCAACAGTTCCCTTCTGACCGTGTCTACTACTAAATTTGTCTCCAATTTGAGGAATCCGAACGGATCTGACCCTCACTTTCACAAACCTCAAACCATCTGCATTTGTAGTCAATAACACCTACAGAAAGTTCAAAAGTCATAAGATAAAAAACTTTATAATTCCCGATTTACATCAAACAAGATATGATCAGTTTCATAGTTCAATCTTGAAACTTTCTACACTATTAACTGCAAGGAAATACCTGATCCACCATTCCAGTTTCACTATGTCGCAAGCTTATACTATGATCACGTCTAGTGTATCGTGATGATTGTCCTTCAGCCTCATCCTGAGATATTGGAGTGGTTTTTCCAATGATAACATCTTCACCTGTAACTCTAGTACCCTATACCAGAAAAGAAAATCGCATGATATGCTTCTAATATCAATCGCCTAATCATATCAGATAAACCATTAAAGGAACCATAAATAATATACTTACAGGAGGTGCAAGACCATCATCATCCAGTTTATCATAAGAACCATGTCGCATACCCTGTAGCAGAACCCTAAGTGTTAAACTCCACTTAACAGAAAGCACCACAAAGTTTGAACTGTATGTGTCAAAAATTCATACCATTGTACTTGCTCTGTCTGGGCGCCCAAAGTCTTCTTTGACAAGCGTCCCCATTTTTTTCTCCTCATCTCTGCCAGCAGAGAAATTGCAGTATAAATAAATGTAAAGCCCGAAAGCAAATGTCCACAAGTATGGCATACTCACCTGTAAGACCGAAAGAACAGGGATCGGAAGAAACCACGATCTATTGAAGACTGATTCATGATGACAGAATCTTCTTGATTATATCCAGAATAGCAAGAAATGGCAACAATAGCATTCTACACAAGGATAAAAAACAACATTTATGATATTTGATAGACGAGTAAAGATGAATTCTGACAGACTTCTAGCAAAAATAACTCACAATTCCTGCCGGAAGTTGCCTAAAGTGAAGATGCTCCATAGCTCTGGTGGTAACCAGAGGCTTTTGAGGGTAATAGAGAACATAGGCTAAGGTATCCTGGTAAACGGAGCAGTAATATTATTATCATTAGAGCATGTAGTAATGTAACAAAAGATGACAGGAAAGACAACAAATTAAGAGCCTAGAACATACCATGCGAAATTGGTAGTTGGTGACATAAATTCCCATTGCTTGCTTCCCCATGGCAGATTGATATGTATTACGAGGTGACTAAAACATCAAAACGTACAAATCATAGTTAGCATGAAACTGAATTTACATAATGAAATCGCTTCTCACAGAAAAGTCATGTAGAGAGACATACCTGATTATGGTCAGGAAATGGTATAATTGAAGCACAGACACCCAATATCAGAGATGGGTGAATCTCACAATGTGTGTAGTTTTCGGTATACGCCTCGTCTGGGCGGAGTCTAGCTTGAACCAGATCCTACAGTAAATTAAGGAGTGAGATTTCTGCAGAACTTAGTTCACCACAAACTCATTTAATCACATCTTCATCCTATTACTCACACTGATAGTCATGGAAATCATGGTCGTCTCCTCTTCCTCTGTGTCTATGTATTCTATAAAGCCCTTAGCAACCAGATGATGCCAACCATCTTCTTCTGCACTTTCCTGAGTTATGAAAACAAATATTAGTACAATGGAGTTATAACAAGAGGTACTTTGATAACAGTAGTTCTAATTTTACCCTTTGTTGCAGAGCATAGATATCTCTCTTCTTTATTAAGAGCCTCTGATTATCCACAATAAACAACGGACGACTACAACGGCCATAATCAGTGTATATCCGGAGCTCCTTCAGACGTATATCTCTAACTACTCCAACTTCAGTGTTGACATCAACCTGCGAGAGGAAAAAGTAATATGTCACTTCTAGTCTTCTACTAACAGTTGCAATTTATATACTAATATATTTCGAAACGTGAAAGAAATGCATGCTTACCCTTCTTCTCAAACGTCTCAACGTTTTCACCAACATGTCAGGATCTCTGTGAACACCAACCCACATTCCATTCACAAAGATTTTTGTGGCTGTGGGTATAACAGATGGAGATATTTCCTACATTCAAGTTAAGACCTTCAGGAAACCACAAGAATCAAAGAGGCAGAAATTGGGAAGACATTGACAGTGAAATGCTACATACCTCAAAATTCTCAGTACCCCATTCTTCCAAAAATTCCAATATAGGATAAGCAGCTGACCCAACCGTTATATAGACCATGAGAGCCAAGTTTTTCACTAGACCACAAGCCTGGCACAGCAAAGCCACGATGAGCAACGGCTTTATATAAAATCCGAAACACCCATATTTCTATAAATGTTACAATTTTACCTGTCCTTCAGGTGTTTCAGCAGGGCACATCATTCCCCACTGTGAATTGTGCAGTTGTCTTGGTTTTGCCAATTTCCCTGGCAAATCAGACTCGATAAGATTCAGGTGGGATAAACAAAATTACAAGCCAATAGAATTTGCAAGGATATGGATGATAAAGGAACCATGACTAAAATATCGAACAGAGACACTGAGACAAAATAGAAGTGTAGGAGAAGAATGAGGCTTTACCTTCACGTCCTATTGGAGAATTGAGACGCCTCAGATGTGACAAAGTTGAAGCATACGTCAACCGATTAAGAACCTGTTGTGAGTTAAGACTTTAGAGCCATACCGATAATGCTATAAACAAACCATAATAAAACAAAACTGTAAACCTGATAACATAAATCAGGAAATTATTTTAGCTCAAAAAAAGAAGAAACATAGAAATACCAAATATCCTAACCTGAGAAACTCCAGCTCTAGTGCCAGCAGCGTTTGCCTGGCCCCAGTTCCCAGTAGCAAGAGAATATTTCAGGCCAGAGGTAATAGTTTTAGCCTTAATGGCAAATTGAAGATTGACTTCTTTGCCATTGTCAACACACTGTCAAAATGACATGTATCAGACTTCCAAACACAGAATAACAAGTTAGAATTGAAGTCTTCGGCAAAGAGTGACTATGTAAGAGACCTTTTGAACATAAGATCTCACATCCCTTGTTAGCTTTCGGAAAAGCTGCATGTAAAGTAGATGTTAGGTCGGTAAGAGACAAAAAAAACTGATACAAAAATCTCCCGTATACATAATTGTGTGCCAGTAACAAACCATTCTAAAGAGCCCTCCTAGTAAAGGACCAGCAAGATCCAGCCTCTTGTTACCATAATGATCTCTATCATCTTCTGGCCTTCGGCCAAGTGCACAAAGCAGCAACCGATGTACGATATACCTAAAGGGTTATAGCATAATATGAGCAACACAGAAACATTGGAAATCTTAAAGAATACTAGTGAACTAAATACCTACCCAAAATAGTAAGCTTTTTTTGTCTCACAATGTTCCCCAACTCCTACATGAGGAAGCATTTCTTTCTGAAGGATATCTTTCGCATACCTGCAATAATAATGTTGCAATTGCAAACCTCCGATGTGAACATCTCAAAAGTTGACATCTAAGATCAATATGCCCAATTTAATTGGTTTAGATGATCACATACTTTATCCTTTTTTCCTTGGTTACACCAACAGTTGCACCACGTTTCCCAATATAGTCAAGTGCAACCTGAAGCAAAATGAAAGTTATCAACTGATTGCAGGATCAATTCTTCAAGCACCCAACATGAGAACAGCCATAACAAAAAAAAATCATTAACCAAGGAAGGAAAGTGGATACCTGCTGATTTTGAATCACAAAAGCTTCTTCCAAGGAAGGCCTGAGTAACTCCATCATCTGCGTGTCGGCAAAATCATAGCAGATGTGTTCCAAAATGTCCTTATCGGCAACAAATCCCAGCGCACGAAAGACTATGATAATAGGAATTTCTGTTCTGATGTATGGAAGAGTACATCGAATATATTGTCCAGATGAACCCTGCATCCATTAGCCACACAGATAGTGATTTATATACCATCTTTTAGAATTTACAAAAGAATTATCGAGGAATGATATAGTAGAGTTAGACAATTAGTTCTCTTACCCCTTTGGCACTAGCACGAGCAAGCATACGCACAAACATTGTGCTTGGAGGCCTATTTTGGTTCTCAGCCATAGAACGGACTTCACCAACATAAGCGTACTTATTTGGCTGTCTCTTCTTGAACACATAAACATGGTTCGTACTCATCTTCTCCTGAGCAATCAGAACCTTTTCACTGCCATTAATAATAAAGTATCCACCCTGATCATAAGGACATTCTCCAAGCTCTGTCAGATCTTTCTCCGAGTTCTGAAACAAGGTACAATAGCTAGACCGAAGCATGATAGGAACCTAGCAAAACATCAAACAAGACGAAAACATGTGCTCTATCAGAATCGAATAGTAGATCGATGCAGCTTATTAAATTTTGCACAAAGACTAAGTTTGCGCACCTTCCCAATGAAAACTTTAGTAAAATCCTGTGTCTCTGTGACTTCCTCACCATCATGCCCTTTCTTTATAACTCTTTTTGTAACATCGACATACAAAGGAGCAGAATATGTGAGGTTTCTCAACCTCGCGGCCTTGGGAAACAGGGTAGCAGTCTCTCCATCAGACTCTGTCATCATCGGTTTACTCAGATAAATCTGTCCAAAGCTAATTTTGTAGATTGTCTGCAGAAAAAACAGCTATATCAGACATGCAAAAAAAATAGATATCAAACACATCTATATATCAGTTCCCACCAAGCCAAGACTGAATTGAGATTCAACCGATATATCAAACCACTGAAAGGACACCTTGAAAAAGCAAAGAGCCAAACCATTGGATGCAAAAAACTCGAGAAAATCAATGAGATTTGCTACCAGACCCCTCATTGCAACAAAACTGTTCCTAGCGCCAACACTGATTTGTGCTTTAAACCAACAGCTAAATCATTGAATAAAAAGAAAAAAACGGGACACCAATGAGATCAGCTACTCGAGAAAATAAAACCCTAATAGCAACAAAACCATTCAAGCTAGAGTAGATAGTCTGCAGGAAAGAGGTACATCCAAAAAGATACCAAACTCTGCTAAAAACTGATTTGAGCTTCAACAAAAACTCAAAACAACCATAATTACCACCTTGAAAACCAAATAGCTCAAACATTGAGTACAAAGATCAATCTTAGGACGCTAATTAGATCAGCTACTCAAGAAGGAGCAAACCCTAATCGCATCAAAACTTTACAAGCTAAAGTCGAGACACTCAAAACCCACACAGAATTTGGACGCTAATTAGATCAGCTACTCGAGAAGGAGCAAACCCTAATTGCATCAAAACTTCACAAACTAAAGTCAAGACACTCAAAACCCACACAGAATTTGAATTCCCCGTTCGAAACCCTAGAAAAACAAAAAAAAACGAAGGAAACACCGGCGAAACAACCTCCGCAAAATCGGACTGATGGCCAGGATTGTGCTGAGATTCAGGTCGGATCTCGATATCAGCAGACTCATCAACGATTTCTTGCATAGTATTCTGAATAAACTCATCAAACGAATCAAGCTGCTGACGAACGAGACCTTTCTCTTCGAAATAAGCAGATATCACAGCCCACGCGTCCTCCTGGGTAATCTCCTCATCGTCATCGTCTTCTACGTATTGAGGTTCAGGTTCGTATTCGTTGTACTCCATTTTTATCTCACTCACTGAAGATTCAGAGCAGAGCAAAAACACTTCTCAAAATCTCTCTAAGAACAAAAAGAGAGAGAGAGCGACGCAGAGAATGAGACGCAGCCGTGAGGTTGAGAGTTTATAAAAGGCTTTGGGAGAGAGAGGTCGGCTTATTTATTTTCAATAGCCGCTTTAATTTAATATACAGTTCGGTTTGATTCGATGGGATTAGAAAGACGGACCGGGTTCGGTTGTTAGAGCGCTTGGATTGTTAAATGACGGAATTACCCTTGATATATAAAGTTAAGTCCCCCCCAGCTGGATCATTCTTGTGGCGTCAGCGATATTTTGGGAAGAAGAGAGAGACGGAGGAGAGTGAAGGCGGAGGAAGAGACCGAGGGAGAGATGATACCGCGGGCGTCGCCGTGTGGGAAAAAGTGCACGGATACGTATTCAGCGTTTACTCAGCTTCCATGTATGTAATCTCTCGGTTCTTCAATTTTATGTGAATTTTGGAATCGTCTTTGCTTCAGTTAGTTTTCGTGTTCTTGGTTGGTTCGTTCGTTTTGATGTTTTCGTTTCGAGATGATGATGATAAGAATCTCTTGTTGGAGCTCTGGTATATTGGGTTTTGATTTGGATTGTTGATTGATTTCTTTGATCGAGTAGTAGGTAGGGTTTCTTCGTTTTTGTTTGGAATTGAATTGGGAACTGTAAAAATTTGTATCGTTGATTGATGTCTTTATACATTAGCCTTAATTAGTTGTTGGCGCATTCTAATTTCATACGAATTTGCTGAACATTTTGGTAAAGAATCACTTCTTTGGTTAGATTGGTCTAGAGATGACTCATAGTTGTAGTTGCAAGTATTTAAGAACACTCACTGTATTGCTTCTTGATTGAATAAATGTAAACTAAAGAATGCGGAACATATCTACCAATTATAAGTTAGAAGGGGTTATACTTATGCAGAGTTCTTAGAGCTTTTCTATCATGTTGGGTTCTGTGAGATATCCTAACAGAGAAGTAAGAAGAGAGGGAGTTGTAGTTTGAGAACATAAATAACTCTGTGCCGTATCATAGATGCCTCTGTGCCGTTGTTGCTGTTGTGGACCATCTACATATGTGTACTTTAGCTGCTAAAATGGGGTTGGTTTGGCTATTTATTCTTTGATCTCTCAATTTCATTTATGGTCACAAAAGCTAGCTGAATCAAATTTATCTTCCATGTTGATCATAGCAATCTGTTTGTTCTTTCGCTTTGACATCATTTCAGACACTGATGATAATTCTTGAATCTGTGTAGGGAGAGTATTCTGCAAAAAGGGTTGTGATGCCGATAGTGACTCATGGGAAGATTGTAAGCATTTCTTTTTGATCTCTGAAATCCATAATGAAATTTGTTAATGTATTGGGGAGGCAGGAAGATTTGTCCTCACTAGACACTAGGCAACATCATAAAACCAAACTTGTCTCCTATATTTACATATGTTCATGAAAATATCTTCTCTTTTCAGGTTTAAGTTTCCAAGTTAATGAATTGGTGTAATAGTAGTGTAATCTCTATAGGTGTAGGAGACTGCAGTGAAATATGCTACAAAGATCCTGTGGTAAAAGACCGACCATGGACTGCAGTTATAGATCGTTCTCCTGGAGATGCCAAATACTCTGAGGTATTCACACTCTTCTTCAGTAAAGAGATATAGACTGAACCGTGTCTAACTTGTTTTTACATTGTTTTATAAATTTCAGAATTGCTTTCACGCATGTGTTGCAGGCTGTGGTTACAAGGTTTGTTTCCTTGCTTCGGCCGCTTTCAGTTTGATGTCTTTGCAAATTTTTTTGTTCTTTGAACGTGTGTGGCTATTTGTGTCATCTTGCAGTTTGATGTTGAAGCTGAGATAGTCAATAAGGTGAAACCAAAGAGACCTCCACCACCACCGCCAAAGCCACAACCACCACCAAGGTCTCAAAAACCAATGCAACCTTCTACTGAGGATGTTCCTGCAACTTCAGCTTGACATATCACATATAACCATCAAAGGCTAACAATTGAAACTCCTCAATTTTTGGTATCTAACAAGTGAGGGAGTATTAATGTTCAAGGTAGCCAACTCAAAGCAATTGGTCCACAATCCATTTTCTTGATAGCTTGTAATGGAGATTGTAGAGTGTATTAGTGGGACTCGTCCCGTGGATGTCCTTATGATTGTTTTTGGTCTCTAAGGCATATTAATGAAATAGAACATCACAAAGAGCTCAATCAAGTTCATGTTCTTAAATCTTAACTCTTAGCTCCGACCTCCCATTTGACCAGTCGAACTAAATTCTTAAACAAACTTCTCAAGGCAAAAGGTTAGAACATATGTTTAACAAATTAGTGTAGTTTTGTGGTGTTTTTTTTTTTTTTAATATATGATGAAAATTCATCAAAATCATTAAACATGAAATTAAAATTTATGTCACTTAAAAATTCATTTATAATACTTTTCACTTTTAAATATCTTTTCTGGTTTGTAAATATATATTTTATTTTCCTTTTTTGGTCTTATTATTCAAGATTACTAATATTAATTCAATAGATAGATCAATTATAATTAGACATGTGTCCTCATGTCGTAGACAATTCCTGTTTTCTAATAAGGTAAGTTTTTTTTTTTTTTTGGTTGATATAATATTTTCCTTACTATAATGATTTTACAAAAATGGAAGAATATGCCGTTAAAAAAAAATGGAAGAATATCTCACATTTTTTGTTACGTTTCCATTAAAAAGGTTTCTTAACATACAAAAATCTTTCCTTTTTCAATGGACTCCCATACATATAATCAACCAAAACATTTTGTAACTAATATTATTATTTTCTCGGAAACCCTTCCAAGTTTTTAATTTCTTCTTAACGCGAAAGCATCCCTACGCACAAGCAAAGTTTTCAGCAGCTCTAGAAGGAAAAAACAAAAAATCATGGCTGATCCTACCGAATCCACCGTCATGACGATGGCGGTGACCACCACGCCGACGTCAGATTTAGCTCTCACAAATCTTGCATATTGCTCTCCGTCTGATCTGCATTGCTTCGCTGTTCCCGGAACCATTGATCTCTTCTTAGCTAACGTCGGAGAAGTCTTTGTTTTATCAATCTCATATCCTTTTATTTTACACTCACCTTTGGTTATAAGTACCGTAAAATTTGATTATTTACCATAACACATCTTAAAAACTCGTTATTCAGTTGTTATATATTCGTTGATCTTAACTGGTATATACTGGACATGAGAGTATTTCTGATGGAAGCATTGCTCTGAATTCGATTCAACGACGACATGCTAGAGTTTCTGCTGGTGACATTGTTTCTCTAACAAGGTAAAGATGCCACAAAAAGCTTTCTTTGTTAATTACCTCTCAGTGCTCTTTTTTGTTTTCCCTTTGAATCTGAATTGACTGATTTGTTCTTGCAGATTTATTCCTCCAGAAAACTTCAACTTGACTGTTTTGACAGTTGACTTAGAATTTGTAAGAAAAGGGACTAGAAACGAACAGATCGATGCCACTCTTCTCTCAACTCAACTGAAGAGTAAATTCATTAACCAGGTAGATTTTTGGGTTATTAGTGTGTGATAATTGTGGATCATATATAGTTGAAGAATCTTGTCTTTGCGATCATGCACTAACTCTTTTGGAACTTATTATTTCGTGTGTTTATTTCTTGTTTAGACCATGCAATGACGTCATAATTTTCTGGTTATTTGAACAAATTTAGGCGTATGTGTATATGTATATGCAGGTCCTGACAGTAGGCCAGAGAGTTACATTTGAGTATCATGGAACTAATTACATTTTTACGGTCAATCGAGCTGTTGTAGAGGCTGATGATGTGAACCAAACTAATGGTATCGAAAGAGGGGTGATTTGTAAGGATACATATTTAGTGTTTAAAGCATCAAGCGCTAGTGGCATAAAGGTTTGTTTTTGATTAATCTTATATTATTTTTACTTAGATTGTTAATTATTTTATTACCAATCGATTTGACAATTTGCTAGCATTTACATTAACAAAAAAAAAAAAGTATGTTTTGATGTGTGACTTGCTATGATTCCGATTTCATTGTGTTAAATTTGAGTTTTGTAACTTTGTATATACAGATTGTCAACCAACGAGAATCTGTTACAAGCAAGATATTTAAAGAAAGGGAGTTTAACCTTCAATCGCTCGGTATAGGTGGTTTAGGTGCAGAGTTTGTTGCAATATTTCGAAGAGCTTTTACTTCTCGTATACTACCTCGCGATGTCATGAACAGGTGGTTGTCTGATTCTGACCTCCAACTGTTTCAAAAATGCCAATTTCTTGCTGTTCTATGTATTATTTTCCTTGTAAGTTTATTGTTTTGATCTTGCAGAATTGGGGCAAAGCATGTTAAAGGAATGCTTCTTTTTGGACCTCCCGGTACTGGTAAGACTTTGATGGCACGCCAAATTGGAAAAATGCTGAACGGAAAGGAGCCAAAGGTTAATTTTTTATCTCTTACCCTTTCAAAAGAAAATAATTTACTCACCAGGCAAAAAAACAGAAGTATATATGAGAACGCACAACGCGTCTATAGATTGTGTTTTTTAATATATGATGCCTTAAACTTTTATTGACATAATAGATCGTTAATGGTCCTGAAGTGCTAAGCAAGTTCATCGGCGAGACAGAAAAGAATATAAGAGACCTGTTTGCTGATGCTGAAAATGACCAGAGAACACTTGGTGCGGATTAATAATATTCTTTTTTACCTTGATTATATTTTGTGCTTTATTTTTAGGGTTGTGTTAATATGTTGGAATTCTTAATTTAACTTTTCAGGTGATGCTGGTGAGCTACATATCATTATTTTCGATGAAATTGATGCTATTTGTAAGGTACATAATATTTTGGCATTCTTAATTTAACATTACGTACTCGTTTTTTAATCTGAGTAAAGTTAGTGTGTTAATTGTATATGCTTGGCTAATTTTCAGTCAAGAGGGTCAACCAGGGATGGGACAGGTGTCCATGATGGTATTGTAAACCAGCTCCTGACAAAGGTCAACCATCAAATTAGCTATTGCCTAATATTCTCTGTCTATTTCAAATGTTTTTCAAATATGGCTAACCCGTTTGTGTCTGCTATTCAGATAGATGGTGTTGAGGCTTTGAACAATGTTTTACTAATTGGAATGACAAATAGAAAAGATATGCTTGATGAAGCTCTTTTAAGGTCTAGTTCTGCATCCTTGTGCTGATTATTATATCGTTTCATTTTATTTTCCTATTATTTCTGAGCTAGTTTTACATGTTTGGCTTATAACTCTTTTTCTACTTTTTATGAATTACTCCTACAGACCTGGAAGATTAGAGGTTCATATTGAGATTAGTCTTCCCGACGAAGTTGGACGTTTACAAATTCTTCAGATTCATACAAAAAAAATGAAGGATAATTCTTTTCTTTCTCCTGATGTCAATCTCCAAGAACTTGGTATACCTTTTGCATTTGTATTAATGTTTAAGATATAAATATGAATGACACTTTATTGACATGATTTATCTAATTTTAAAGCTGCAAGGACAAAGAACTACAGTGGTGCTGAGCTTGAAGGTGTAGTGAAAAGTGCAACATCATATGCTTTCAATAGACAACTGAGCATGGAAGATCTAACAAAGCCTGTGGATGAAGAAAATATTAAAATTACTATGGATGATTTTCTTCAAGCATTACTCGAGGTTAAGCCTGCATTTGGAGCCTCTTCGAACGATCTTGAACTCTGCAGGTAATATAAAATTTGTTTTTTTAGTTATCAATTTTCCAAAACTATATTTCTCTAGATCTAGGGTATTTTTGTTTTTGTTTCCTGTAGTCCACTCAAAAAAAAAAAATTGGACCCTTTTCTCACGTAAAATTTTGTTTTTTTTTTCAAAATTTGGACCCTAAATGTTAACTAAAAAAACCCAAAAGTTTAATGGAACATGCACATATGCACGCCCAAGACATGCACAGAACCGGACATGTATATATATATATATATAATTGCATTATCTGTAAAAGAAATATATATGGCTTGTAGTTCTGATTATTTGATCTATTTTACAAACATTTATATGCTTATAGACCTCAGGGATTTGTGGATTGTGGTGATCGGCAAAAGCTAATCTACGAAAGAGTCATGTTTCTTGTTGAGCAAGCTAAAGTCAACGAAAGAAGTCGTCTAAGCACTTGCCTTCTTTATGGACCTAGTGGAAGGTAACTAAATCATTTCAAAATGCGTTTATGTTTAGCGTTTTGCTTCTAGCATTTGCTGATTTTTAAGCTTCTTTGGTCAGTGGGAAAACTGCGTTGGCCGCGACCATTGGCATCAACAGTGACTTCCCATATGTCAAAATAGTAAGTACAAGTTAGTCATTCGAACCTTAACAAAAATTCGTTTTTTTCCCATTTTGTTTGATATTTTGTTTCACTACATTGGCAAGGTCTCTGCACAGTCTATGAATGGCCTTCATGAGAGCAAAAAAAGCGTACACATTACCAAGGTCCTTAGCTTTTTAAAGCTTTCTAGTTTCTTTTATTTTTGTGCTTTTTAGTTTATTTATCTACTATAACTAACATTGTGTTTAAAATGAGAATAGGTCTTTGAAGATGCATACAAATCACCACTAAGCATAGTTATCCTTGATGATATTGAAAGGTCAATCACACTATTATCAAGCTCTTATTTTCGCATACTTTTTGATTTTTATTCTTGCGGAGCTCAGATGTATATATGTCTATAATATTTTAGGCTTTTGGAGTACACCGAAATTGGACCGCGATTTTCAAATGAAATTCTTCATACATTGTTGAACTTTCTCAAACAGTCTCCTCCACGGGTATGTAGATATTATTTATTGCGTATAATGGTTGCAAAATCTAGTTCACTACGGTAGAAAGTTATATTGTAAATCTTTTCTTTTCTTTTTGATAGGGAAGCAAACTTGTTGTACTTGGTACAACCAGTGAAGTAGCGTTCTTAAAATCTGTTGGTTTGCGTAAAGCTTTCTCTGTTACATACAATGTTCCGTTATTGAGGACACAGGATGTTCATAAGGTAATCTATGGTTTTTTTGAGCCAACGCTCAAGGCATGCGTGCGAGCTTAACTTTTAGAATCCAGGCTAAAAGTTAACAGGATCACACCGTCCTAATCCTAGTTTCTAACATGTTTTTATGATTCATCAGGTGCTAAAGCACTTAAACGTGTTCTCAGAAGATGATATTGAAGAAGCTTCGGAGGCCCTTGACGATGTATGCACTCAGTAATCTTATTGGTTATTGGATATTATTAGATCACTGCTTCTAAGTAAACATTTTCTTATATCTTTTTCAGACTCCAATTAAGAAACTATACCTTCTTACGGAGATGGCATCTCAAAGAGATGGCAGGTCCAAAGAGCCGATCTACAACAGGAAGGAGAAACTCAACATCAGTCATTTCTTAGATTGTCTTCAAGAAGTTACCAACGACATATGAAATTGCCGTTAATCATTTAAGACATACTTAGTTCGTATTGGATTATTAAAATCGATTTCTTTTTAAAAAACTGGATTTTAAAATCAGTTCAGTTTCCAGTTTTTATCGTCTTATATACATTATACCATAAAAACTGTGACTAGTTAAGGACGATTGATTTTTTAATTTCTTTGTAACAATTCTTGAGTTTGAGTACATTACCTTCTACGAAATTGTATTGAAGTAATCCTAACAACTTAAGAGCAAATTGACTTTTGAAAAAATGGTTCATGTCATCTTGTGTCTTAATGACGGATATATAGAGATCACATAATTTCGTTTTTTTTTTTGAAAATTTGCGTGTGCATATACGTACGACGTAAACACACCATTTTAAAAGCATTCAATACACATATCTAGTAATTGTTTGTTTGCAATTTTCTTAAACAAAAGGTACGCAAATGCTTTCTTCGCCGCGCGCATATTAAAATGATTTTAAAATGGTTTCCTCTCTATTATTCGCAAAATGACCACCTTAATTAGAAACTTTCTGTTTCATTGATAGAGAAATGTTGGGGTACAAATGTGCTTTACACACAAAAACTCAGCTGAGAATAAGCTAACCGAGAATATAGACTTAACCATAATAAACTGGTTAATTACATTTGGTAGCCTTCGTGTAAAGTTTTTTATTTTTCATAAAATTTCTGGTGATATAAATCTTAGTAATTCGGATACATAGCCAACAACAACATCGGAATCTGGGGTGAAAAATCTTAACAAACATAAGAAAAGAGAAGAGGAGATTAAGGATAAGAGGATCGGAACCAGAGCATGAGCAGGTCTTGAAACGTCGGAATGTGATTCCTAGCCAATCATGTGTTGTGAATCCTCCTATCAAGCTGAGGGAAAAGAGCTTCCATGAAATGCGAATGCCAGTGAAGATGAGTACACTATGGTACACCGCGGAATAATTTTTTATATCTTATTATATAAATATTGATTCTCAAAGTTAGTAATTCACCAGATTGTGACACGTGTTAGTTTTAATGATTAGAGATTAAAGTTAAAAACTCACCAAATAATGATACATGTCAATTTTAAAGATTAAATATCAAAGTTAATAACTCATCAGATCGTGACACGTGTCAATTTTAACGATAAAAAATAACAGTTTTCAAATTTAGTAAAACAAAGCATAAGATAATTGTAATCTTATTATATTAAAAAACAACTAAGATAAATATACTATGTGCCATCCATATCAAAGTTTCACTGTTACAAAGATTCTCAACCACTATATGGTAAAATAAATATACTATGTGCCATCCATATTTGGTCGTATAATTATACTATATAACCTAACACATTAAATTTGATGTCTTTGTTTGCACAAAAATAAATAAATAAATAAATTTAATGTCTCTATGGTTAGCCAATTTCGGACACTGAGTACTGCAACAAGATTTGTGAAGGCACATGTGAAGAAAACAAAGATCATGAATAACCAATTGGCAGCTAGAATTGAAATCTGAACTAATATTTTTATTATATTAAAAATCTTATTATATAAAGTTGTGTTTTCAAATTAGTCATTAACATGATCATGACATGTGTCAAATACATTGATGAGATGTTGACACGTGTCAAAAAATTATTATTTTTTAAAACAACTAATTAAGAAAATAACAACAAATCTAAATAAAATTTACATGTTTATATCTTAAAAAAATTTCTAAATCAAAAAAGAAAATTAACAAACTTAATCTATTTTCCATTGTGTGTTACTTATATTATACATGTTTTCTCAATAAGATTTTGACATATATAAATAAAAAAGTAATTCACTAAGCATGTATATTATTATTAATAAATAAATAGTGAATAACAAATTTAAAAAGAATAACATAAGTTATGTCTAAATAATTATTTGTTTTTGAAACATAATAGGACAGCTAATTAAGAAAATAACATTATATCTACATAACATTACATGTTTATATCGAAACTTTGATCTTTGATTTTTTTTCTGATATAATTTTGTCGATCTATTGCGTGGGTCTTTGATTCGTGCGGGTTTTTCAATGGAAGCTATCAGATGCAATGAAATGAAATTGAAGTATATAAGCCCGTTAATTTAATCGAGGATAGAGACACTGATGGAGGTTCCAAAAGTGATTCTACAGTTAGTAGCATTATAAGTTTGGAAGATAAGTCGGTCGTTGATTTTTTTGGTCAAAATATAGAGTTGTTTTTCTGAATAATGTTGATGATTCTGGTACTGAAACAAGAGCTGCTTGATCGAGTAATTGAGAAGCGGTTTCAAATTTGAGAAGTTGGAATGGTATACCATTTTAAAATTGGTTTCAAACCGGATTTATGTGGTTTTCTATCGGATTAGGTTCATAAACCGTTTAAACAAGGTATATAGAGAAATATATGAGAACTTTTGATTCGAGTAAAAATAAGTTGAGAATTTATGATTCGAGAATATTTGAGACGAAGTCATAGCTTTAAGTTGTTTTGGTACAATTATATTTATGAAGAGTAAATAGGTCGTTGATCATTAACGTGATTATGACATATGTCATGTTTTGGATTGTATATAAAGCTTCTATTTTGTATATATGAATTATCTAAGACTTATATATACCATCCTAATTATAATTTTCAATTTTTTTATTATTATATTAATTTTCTTTCAATTTCTCAATTTTTATTGGGTTAGTCATAAAATCATTGTAATATAGTAGATAATTTTCACCAGTTGTTCATCCGAAATATATTTGGAGTAAAAAAAACTTCATGGTTAAAGATCTTATGTCACAAAACAATTTTAGTAATTATAAGAACTATAATTATGCCAAAAATGAAAGTAAAGCAACATAAAATTTGTTTAAATTGTTTAGAAGACATTTTATAGGTGGTGATAAAGAACATACTTTAACAATAAAATAATTTTAGGTATAAGAACATATTTTTAATGGTAAAATATAGAGTAAAATTATACGTGGTTTTTTTATTAGATGTTGCTTTGATGAATTTGTTGCATGTCAAATATTTTGTGAATAAGTTGTGAAACGTTTTTGAAATTTGACAATAATAATCTTTGTAATGATGAGTTTTGGCAAAAGTTTTAGTGGGATATAATTAGGTTTTAGATTATTGTAATAATTGTTATAATATATTAAAAATATGTAAATATAAATAAATGTATGAAGGTAAATACAAATATTCTCTAACTTAAATTATTACGTTAGGAAATAATTTTTTTTTATATTTTTTCAAAAAATTGTTTAGGGTTTATGATTTATTTTTTTCAACAATTTTTAAACCCACACATCTTGCGGGGCGGGCCCTTCTCTAGTATAATATAATTTAGTTTTTATATTTTTTTGTTTAATATTAAAATTAAAAATTTGATTTAGATTTTTTTTTAAAAAATTTTTGACCTGTAATATATGTGTAATTTAGTAATTTAAACTGTAGTACACCATGGATTTACTTTATTATATATGTTTAATAAATGATTTCAATTATTAGTTTTTTTAATATTTAATCTGTGGTACATATGTAATTTAGTAATTTGAACCTGTGGTATATTGCAAAATAATATTTTGTTTTTATATATATAATGATTTAGTTTCTTATAGTTTTTAAATGTATAATTTAGGTTTTTAGTGGTTTCTAGATTAAACCCGTGGTACACATGTAATTGAATACATAAAAATGATAAAAACAAATATATTTAAATCATCTTATATGGAACTAAAGCCAATACTAAGAATGGGTGTCGATTATGATCAGTTCAACCAAGTTTTGTTTTCACTTTAGTGATATTTTACAGTAAAAATTATTTAAGAATATATGTAGTTATAATTAATAAATAATAATTAATATGATTGTGATATTATGCTAATCAAAATAATTTGTGAAAGAGAGAGAGAGAAAGAGTAATATTCCAAACGAAATATATATTACTTGTGATTTAGATTGGTTGGTATATTTAGTTCCAATCTTTGTTTTAATTCGAAATTTTCACTATCATATGACTATTTTTTCTTATCTAAACTAAAGAAAAACAATTATATATTCTAAATTTATTTTTAAAAATCATTATCGGTATAGATGCAGATTTTTGAGATCTCTATTCTAGTTATGTTGTATTAATCTTAATATATTAATATTGAAAATTCTTGTTGTGTAAATAATTAAATTGAAAAATAATGATACGGTATTAAAGAGAGTGCCTATTTTGTGGTTTATATAAGGACAATTCCTTTTCAAACAATAGACAACCTTAAAACTTAGTGAAAAGGCAAATAAAATATTAAACTTTTTGGTTAATATGTTATGGTTAGTATGTTTGGTTGTTATAATAATCGGTAGATTATAAAACGAACAAAATAAGATGTACTGCTGAAAAAAAAACGAAACAAAAAACTTAATTCTATTGATATAATAAGCAAAACTATATACATCATGATAGTTGTTTGAGCAAAACAAGATATAGAAGGTCGGGACCACAATATTTTATTAATTTATAGAGGTTTTAATTTATCGATAAATTAATAATTATTAATTTATCGATAAATTAATAAAATATTAATTTATGAAGAGATTTTTTTTCATGTTCATAATTTTGAATATTTTTAATTAAAAATAAGATACCTTTGTTATAATTCACACTTCTATAGAATTTATAATTTCGGTTATCGTAATATGATTGATGTCAATCGTTTAGTAGATTATCCAGGTGAAAATGATAAATGTTTAGAAATTCAGAGTATAAAAGAAATTGTTGTTACTATCTTTTATGATAGAAGTTTGAAAAGATATTGCGGTATCGTTAGAACCAATTACACGTAAAAAAACAACTATCGCGTGTAGGACGCTCCATAATTTTTGGATGCAATTTGAAAAAACAACACTAAATTTTGATGCAGTGAGAAAGATTATAGATGGACTCCATCCAGAATGCAAATTCAAGATTATTCAAACACCAACAGAGCCATATTTCAGATATATATATATATATATTTAGTTTATATCATTATTAATTTATGATATTGATGGGACTATATTTTTACATAAAATTTCAAAAAAATATATTATCTCATTATTTTATCGAATTGTGTCATTTTTTACACCAGCCCAACTCGGGACTGGAAAAATTTATTAATTTATCGCGAGTATTAATTTAAAGAGTATTAATTTATAGTGGTTCTACTGTATTTGTTTTATTGATCAAAGTCTCGAGCTCAAATACAAGAATTCGAGGCACAATGAATCAATCTATAAACCCTAGTTGTGTTCTAGACTTGAGTCATGTGTCTTGTGTTTTAGGTCTCTTGCTTTGCTCTCGATGATGTCTCTCGTGGAGTTCGCTCTCCTTTTATATAGAGATCATTTTACTCTAATCCCTTAGGATATGTCTTGGGCTTGCCGAACCTATCTATAATAGGGTCGGTCACGAGACTCTTGGCCCATTAGCGATGTCGGTCATTACACTCTTGGTCCATTAACTGATCTAGTCCCGTGACTTTCGGCCCATTCACGAAGTTAGTCGCGAGATTCTCGGTCTCGTGACAGAGTCAGTCACGAGATTCTTAGTTCATTGAACCAATTAGGAAGCTTTTCCTTTTACAAGATAAATTCATATTTTTGTTGACTTTATCCAACAAAATATGCGTTGACTAAATAAATTATATTTATTTATTTATGATGATAAAATTATGCCCAACAATAGTACACGGATTCATCTCTTAGAGATGAGAGTGACTTACTTACAACGAATATTAAACAACATCAAAAAAACCAGAAAGAAATAAAGAAAACACAAAACTTACTTACAACGAATATTAAACAACATCAAAAGCAAGAGAAAAAAAATAAAGAAAACACAAAACCGTTTCCAGAGATTAGTGTAAGGTTTCTTTGCTGGTTGTAAGTATGTTTGGTGCATTCTCGTTTAACTAGTGAGGAATTATTTATAGTGTTTTGAAAATGAATATATATTAACATTTTTGAAGTAGATTTTGTGTTATACCCTTTTAGTTTTGCTTATTTAAAATTTCCAAAATAGCATTAAATCAGATTTTGTTTCCTAAATATTTTAAATTCAATTCCAATTAAAAATACAGCAAAATCAATATGGAAACAGAAAATATGATATATTTAACTACAACTTATATTGTGTTTTGAAAATATTCTATCTTTGAACCATTTGCAAACAAAGAAAACAACAATTTGATTTCCATTTTGTTTTCCAAGACCTGTGAATTTTGATTCTTAACGTAAGAAGAAATTTGATTCATATTTATTTAAATATTATATTTAATATATATAAACTTAATAATTGTTAAAATATTACGAATATGTAAAATTAAAAAGGTTTAAAATAGTATATAATATAGTTATATAGTAGATGAGTTATAAAGAGGAGATGTTGGAATCAATAAAGTATCATTAAATTTGTGCTAACACGGGTTAAGTCCTCATTTTATTAGTTTTCAACACTATTAATATTAGAATATTTGACATATAAATTCAAGTTGATTTAACTAAGATTGTGTAAAATAATTAAATCATTAGGAAAAATGTGACTTAATCATAGCGTATAAATGACTTATTATGTATTTAGATCCCTTATTTTTTGTTATAATATTTAAAAATCAAAATAGAATCTCAAACACTAAACAAAATAAACTAAATATAACAAACAAATGGTCATGAATTATATTATGGGTTAAAAAGTTAATATAAACATTTAGCCGTACAAATAACCAGAAAATTTAGTTATTCCTCTTTTGACAAAACATTCAATATTTAACAAAGAAATACAATATAAAATATTAATAATAATAAAAAATATATGCAAGCGGTGTACCGCGGGTTAAAATCTAGTTAGGTGTAATATGAAATTAAGAAAATTGGTGGGCAAGCAAAAATATTTAAAACCTGAAGGATCTTTTAAAACGTGAAGGATTTAAGGTATATTTATGGAATATACTATTTATTAATTTTGTATGTTAAAATTTAAATTTACTTTCCATTTAGTTTTATATATTGATTTTCTGTACTATAGGAATCGGAAAATGAATATTGGATTAACATAATTATTATGATAGCATTAAATGATTAAATCGATATTTGACGTATTAGGAATATTATTTGATTTTACATATTTTAGTAATTATTATTTTAAGAAATTTTCTATGGATGAACTTTGTAATTTGGTATAACTAAAAGGGTAGATTGTCAAATGTACTTCAAAAATATATATATAAATATATAAATTAAATAATATATTGTTGTAGTTTTTAAATTATAAATTAGTAGTGTGATATGGAATTTTAATTTTTTTTTATTCCGCTAGTCCCGCAATGGATTTAAAAATTTTAAACCCCCCAAAACTATCTTATAAAACCTGAGTAAATAATATGCATGTATCTGTCTCGCTTGAGTTCACATGACACACATACATTTTACTTAACAATATTGTTCTTTTCCAAATTGATTTTTTTAGACCCATACTCACGTCCACCTGCAAGCTTTGGTTATACTAAAAGGCTTAAAAGTGAATAATAATTAACAATGCTATGCAAAATTTGAAATTGGATATCTAAGTAAAGATATTTATTTCGGTTCTAGATTTTGAGATAATTATAGAAATCTAATTTAATATTTGAATATTATCTTTTATATTATATTTTAAAAGGTTCTTAAGAAAAATATGATAATTAATTCAGCTTAATACATATGGAAAAAACAAAAAAAAAATGTTGATTGTTTGTTAACCAATATGAAAACCTTAATATATATTTATTATATATTTTTCCTTTAAATTTTAGCATATTCCAGTTCTTTAAATTGAGATTTTTAATTATTTTTATTTTTGTAATAATTCTTTAATTACTGTTTGGTTTTAAATTTTGATTGAAAATATATATATGTTGCAAAAAAATCGTATTATGAATTTAAAATAAAATTAACTAACCTATATTTTAGGGAATACATTTAATTTGTTATCTTAATAATCAAGCATTTAAACTTCAAATCAGAATCAAATATAGTTTGTTACCTTAGTTTTAAAATTCACTTTAATAAAGAAATCAGAATCCAATATAGGATCCTAATTATTTGGACTTGCCATAACTACTCAAAGTTAAAAACTAAAAAAAAATGAATTATAAATTCATATCTCATAACTCATAAGTTAACCAATTCCAAAACTATATTTTACTGTGATTGGTCAGAAATATATTTTTATAACAATACGTCTTTTGTTTTGGAACTCAGAGGAGTACACTTAGAAAAAAAAGGCAAATCGGAAATTAACATATACTAAACATGCGGATCTGTCTGTTAGCCAATATGTCTGAGTTAGGTTCATGTGTTGCTATTCGGATCTGGAATGGATATACGCTGATTCAAACAGATTCCAAATCTGCAAAACAATTTAAAGCAAATTTTTTTTAATATAAACATTTAAGGATATCAAAACCATATTAGTATCTCTAACTATTATTGGCTGGGAGCATTAATCGCAAATCATTCATACCAAATAATGCATTTGAAAAAAACTAACCATATAGAAATTTGATTTACACCGAAAAACTGTTAATATAAAACACTTAAGTAAACCAAAACTAAATCAGTATCCCTAACTATTAGCTAGGAGCATTAATCGGAAATCAAATAATTAGTATTATTGTTGAATGTTGTTTAAATTATTGAATACATTAAACAATTAGGCATATTAAGAAATTTCAAAGAATATTCTGAAACCGACTAAGCTATCCTATAAATATAGTCATCGTGTGAATTGAAATTAGGATTTGTATCACTCAGAATTTATCAAAAACTATCGAACCCCAATATCTCCAAAACAAAAACGTATTCTCAATAGAGATTTCTTTTTAAAATAAAAAATGAAGCATGTTTTTGTGGTTTGTTGTTGCTCAAGTTTTTTTTTCTGTGGTTTGGTTTTCTTTAGAACCCAAGATATATCACAAGGCAAACACTCAAACTAATGGTGTTGTGTCAGATTCTCTTTTGGGGATATTTTCCAGTTTGAATTTGGACCCGCGGCTGAATAAATATCAGTCTTGTGACTCATATTGTGAAACATAACTCTTTGATTGGATTTGTTTTGGTTGGATTTGTTTTAGTACCCATGGCTAACACTTTGGTTGGATGTTAAAGTCTTTTAGACTAAGAAGCAGAACACTTTAGTTGGATTGGTTTTGGTATTGGAAAAAAACATAGAAACAAGTATGTTTTGGTACCTTTAATCTTGGCTATTTTTTTTCTTTGAATTTACTTTTAACAAATTTAAGTCTCATAACCTTTTACTTTCATCTGATGATTAAACAAACACAGAGCAACCTCAGATCTACAAATTAAATTAAATTGTATACATGAGTTTAATGAATGATATAATAGCATGTGCAAATAATGATACATGAGTTTGTGATCACATAAATATAATTAAAAAAATAGCAACCACAGATCTACAAAACCTTAAAATCGAAACCCAAAACTGAGACTGGAATACTTTTTGAGTGAAAGTTCACTGAGCTCTTCCTGCAAAATAGAAAAATAATTGATGGATTAATGCCAAATTATGTAAACTAAAACCTTAAATATGTGCAAGTAAAAAAACCCAAATACAATGTCACCTTATATTTCAAATTTGACCACAACTATTCGATTTACAAAGATGAAGATGACGATAATTAAGAAGAGGGAACGAGATTGAGAGTGGGAGAAAGAGACAGAGAACAAAGAACAACACAAAGATTGAGAAGGAACAATAATGGAGATTGATAATGGATCGAGACTAAGATTGATAGATTGAGACTGAAGATTTAGAGCGAGGGAACGAAATTACAACGATGGAAATGTGAAAGTTAAGAGGAGGGAACAAGAAAGGGATCGAGCGGGTGGGTGAAAGAAAGAAGAGAGGGAAGATAGCCAAAAGTAATTTATTTTCTATTATTTTTTAGTTTCTACTAAATTTTTAAAATATATATCGCTAAATTTTAGTTGTATAAAATAAAATATAGTTTTAAAAATATTATAAAATAACTTTCTATTTTACAATGGGTAGTTATTATCATTGTTATTATATATTACTAATCCAAATTAAATTGAGTAAAATAAAATATATTTAATGTATTAGCCAAACCAAATATATTACTTTATTTCATAAAATACATTATTTTGTTAACAAAAGTATATATTATTTTATTTTAAATCAAATTGTTATATGATTGTGTGATAATTTCACAAACCTGAGTTTAAGGGAATGAGATGAGAATATGAATATTATGAACATGGACGAGATGGAAGTACAAGGGATGGGATGAAAGGAGACAGAACGGAATGGAAACATAAATTTGCAAAAAAACATATATAGAACATGTTACAACTAAAATAAATTAGCGATTGAAATCTTATAAGTAACATATATTTTATTCCAATTTATCGAATGTAAAGCGATAAAAATTATAAAAATAAAATACATTAAATGATATTTTTAATAGTTTAAAAAACTAAAAGAAATGTAATATTATATAAATAAATCAAATATAAAGTAATAAGGAGAAAGAAGTCATTAGTTTTATTATAGTGTTTTTGTCCGAATTAGGAGTTCAGGAATTTTTGTTCTCGTTTTGTCCCATCTTTAAGGAATACAAAATGTTTCCCATGTCAGGAATATCCCGTATTGGAAATGCACTGTTTCATGCGAAATGCATTTGAAAACGCGTAGAAGACAGAATGGGACATGACAAAAGGAAACATGAATTATTTTCACCCTTAAAATATTTGTATTTGTCTTTAACGGTGTTTAATCGTTTTAATGGTTTTATATCCATTATGATAGGACAAGACGAATTTTTTTTGTCCTGAATAAACTTACCATATTTCTCTTACTATATTTTAGTGTAGTTGTCTTTACTGATAACAAAAATTAATCCGATAATTCTTTTTGTCTAAGTCGAATTAAAACAAATTAATATAATTCCTAAGAAAAATATGTTCACAAACTGATTATCAAATTTAGTTTTTTTTAAATTAACTTCGCACGTATGTGCGGGTCGATCCCTAGTTTGTTCTTAAAAACGGCGTAATAATAATATATCCCAACAAAATGTTTTTCAATTTTCATTACATCACCAATTTTTTTTAATTGCGAAGGGAAAGTTTTCTAAAATAATAATGTTCATCTGCCATTGATGTTCCAGGTCAAGTTTATTTTTTTTATTCAAATCATTACCAAATTTGTTTTAGTATGATATAGGAAACGATATTTAATGTGCCATTTAATTTAATGTGCCACCCATTAAGATTACATTCTTTTAGAATTCTAATTTCACATAAATTCATTTCCTTTCAATTTCACTCGTTTACTCCGCCGACGGCTAATTATATGTCTTTAACTGCCATCTATAAACTTCAGCTGAATTGATGACAACCAGCAATTTATTAAAAGAGTTGGCTATGCTCCGGATATCTGGAAGAGAGTCCTTTGTAGGTCTTGATTTTACTGACTAAACATATCACCATCTCACCAGCTGCATACCTATATCATCATTCTGCTCGGCAAAGGATCCCCACATAATACAAGGTAACGGGTAGCCTCTCATTCCTTTATGAAGCATAAGATGTCTTTAAAACTAAATGATAAAATAATAACTTACATGAGTTTTGAATAGTGGTATTTAACTTACAATTCATCTCATAGTTAGAAGTCAATCTTGACTTATTATTGACGTCGATTGTTTCTATCTCACTAACATTGAGAACTTGCCCCACAATGTCTACACGGTAGAATTTTGAATAAGTTAATAAACGATTATTAAAAAAAGCAAATAAGATGTATAAGAGGATTCTTTACCGATTAACATGTTTGCATTAAGTAAGAACCCCAGTCAAAACATCTTTGAAAGTAGTAAGAGTTAGGTAGGGGTCATCAGAGGATCGATCTTTGTTAAAATGGTTTGAGTCAAGAAACCCATTTTGTTATAACATGAGCAACTGGTCTCAATTGATGCCAGTCAAAATTTTTGAACGCTTCTCCATTCTCCTGGATTCAAATGCCTTTGAAAACGAATAATATAGTCCTTCTTGATAGAAGTATATATTTTAGTTACGATATCAAATCATATGTTTGTTGTTGGATAAATTAGATTGTAACTTACTTGTTCATCAGTGAGGATCATGTCAAAAGTCTCACCAAACCTGGTTGTGTTGTGTATGTTTTCCAGGTGTGCAGGAATCGGAACTTGCACTTGCCAAGACGTCTTGTACGGCTTGACATCATTGAGAAAAGTAATTGCTTGCACCATTGATCTTGAAGGAATGAAGATGGCGTTTGGTTGAGTAATGAGGTATAGTATTAGTCTATTTATAATAATATTAGCTAAACCTAGAGTATCAAATGGCTTGTTTGGTGCAAATCTTGGATGAAAATTATTTATCGAATATTTTGAAGATTTAATCATAAGAATACAATTATGATTGCTAATAGTTGAAGCTTTTTTGGTAATAATTGTGAAAGCTGCTTTTATTTAGGGATGATTATTGAGTAAATATGGTTATTAGTTATGATTTTGCAATTTATATTTATGCTGTTTTAAAAACTATTATGTGATATCAGTGACAATTTAAGGAGTAGTTTTTTGGTATGTATGTCAGCTATTGGTAGCTAACTTTATGGCATTTAATTCGCAAATTACGTGATATTAAGAAAATTACAATCTCTAATTTTTAGGTGATTTGATTGTTATGTTTTGTAGGAGCCCAATATGGATCAAAAACAGAGTCCAATAAATAATTAGAGGCCCAACAAACAATTGAAGCATAAAACAGAGTCCAATAAACTGAGATCTGATACAACTGGGTCGGGTTTAGTAAAAACGCGCGGACCCTTAATTGGATATGCGGTTATATTTTATTATTTTTATTAGACCAAATTACCCCGACGAATTTCAATTAAGGCTCTCCTTAATGTTTAATTTAGTGGCAATTTTAGTAAATAGGCTAGACATTTTGGACATTTTTTTATTTGTACTTATCTTTTTAATTATAAGAAGATTTTCTAAATAATAACAATTTAATTCTTATACCATAATTATTCAAGAACTAGGCTAGGTGATTACGCTCATGAAGGTTACTTCTGAGCTATTGCATAGAATGGAACATAAGGGGATTACATGTATAACATTGCAGCTTTGAGAAAATATGATCCACCTGCTTGTGATGATTTGCTGAAAACAGATCCCAAGACATGGTGTAGAGCCTTCTTCAGTTATCACTCAAGCTGTGAGGATGTTTGCAACAACCTTTCTGAGAGTTTCAACAGGACAATTAAAGATGCTAGGAAATTGCCGGTGATAAACATGCTCGAGGAAGTCAGAAGAATAGCAATGAAGCGTAATAGTAAGCTAGCTGCAAAGACACAAAAATGCAAACTTCGGTTCCCACCAAAGGTAATGCTAATACTAGAAGCAAATCGTAGATCTGCCAAGTTTTGTTCAGTTCTCAAAAGTGGTGAGCACAAATACGAGGTCTTGGAGGGAAGTGGCAGTTTCTGTGTCAATCTCCTACATAGAGAATGTGCTTGCAACCAGTGGAATCTCACAGGCATACCCTGTCCGCATGCCATTTATGTCATTAATGAACATAACTGCGATCCAGAAGAGTAAGTTAAACTCATTATTTCGAATCATTACCTCATTGTCTTATACATTATGAACTGATGGTATGTTTTATTTTGTAGCTATATTGATAGACGTCTACAAACAACGGTCTGGCAAGCTACTTACAAGGATAACATCGATCCTGTCAATGGGGAAAGATTGTGGAGGAGAACAGGCAAAGGGCAAATTGAAGTGCCTGACAAGAGGAAGAAGCGAGGGCGTCCAAAAAAGTTTGATAGGATAAAAGAACCAGATGAATCATCAAGTAATCCAACAAAGCTCACTCGTGAAGGTAAATCTGTGACCTGCAGCAATTGTAAACAAATAGGTCACAACAAAGGAACCTGCAAAAACCAAACTGTGCAATTAGCTCCTACACGCAAGAGAGGAAGACCGAGGAAAAGTCTGGTAAGCAATTTGACCTTGTATTTTAAATAAATCATATCAAATATTAATTGCAAGGTTAACACATCAGATTTGTGATAGGATAATGATGATCCATGGAGCATCGAAAATGCACCAAAGAGGTGGCATAGAGCACAGACCCAATCAACACCACCTATTGCTCAAAGCCAATCAACGCAACAACCCCAAATTCCACAACATTCAAGTGCTCCAGCTACCACTAGTGGTCCAAGTAACACAACTGGAAAAGGAAGTGCTCGTGGACGGCCTCCTGGTCGTAAAAATGGAACAGGCAATGGTCATGGCAAGGGACGTGGTAAAGGGTCCGATGAACCTCCTAGACCGCCTGTGTTTTTTATGTCTCCATGGAATGATAAAGTGTTTGATGTTTGGCAACCTGACAAGAAGTAGAAAAATATTTGTATGTTTTTTGGTTCTATCTAGGATCAATGTAGGATGTTAACTTTGTTTTGGCCCCTTTCTTATGGTCAGATCCTTTTTTTGTGTTTTGGGATGTTGGATCTTTATAACAAAATGACTCTTTCAGATCAATGAAATTAGGATAATTTCATGGAGTAAATTACATTATGGAGTTCATTTCATACACTTAAAAACAAAAGAAACAGTAAGCTAAATCTTTGCCATTACAAGGATCATGGCAATTACAACAATGAAACCTCCCCAAGACAATAAGATAAACTGCCTAAGCATTTTTTCCCTCTCATTAGCAGCCATCACTTCACTTTCAAGCTTCTTGTTCTCTTCAATTTCAACCTTCTTCTTCTCTTCCTCGGGTTTGTTCACTAAATCATGGGAGAGAGCAGTGGAACCACTCACATTCATTGCCTTCAGAGATTCTTTCAATACCTTCATCTCATCTTTAGCCTCCAGTAAACTCACCTTCTGCCAACCGTATGGCTTTTCTTCATCTGCCCACTTTGCAAAACCATGAACAACACACTTGAAGAATCTTCTACCCGGATTCTCATTTGTCAAAGACTTTACAAGCGTCGTAGCTCTACCACAATTGCAGCAAAGAGGACCCCAAATCCGACTCGAATTTGGATCTGACCCGGAACTTTGACTCAACATTCTCACGATTAACCCAGGAAGAGAAGAGGAAGAACAAATTGAATTAGGGTTATCTATTAAGGGGGTTCACGATTTAGGGAAAAACAAAAGTGAAGGGCAACAATGTCTTTGAGTGGGTTTAATTAACTACGTGTTGTTAATTTTTAACCATGGTTAGTGGTTCTGTCACGACCCTAAACGGCTGTTAACCACGGGGTCTTAAGCAACCAACACAAATATAAACCAATGTTTTATTGAACAATAAAAAATATATCAGGTATTAAACTTCCAACTAAAAAAGACCAGATATTAAACTTTCAAAGAAAAAACAGATGAAATATTTTTAAGCTTTTTTTCCGGCTAGGTGAGCACGATAACTTGTGTATTCCAGTATGTTTCTACATTTATATTTTTCCGCAAAATATGAAGAAACAAAAAAAGAGTTTCCCAATTTTCTATTTGCTTATCAATATCACAAATGCACAGAGATGTAATTGCTCCCGTGGATATCAAACAGATCGATCCACCGTTAATGGCCCATGGAAGATAGAACATTAGGAGTTGATTAATTATATGTTAAACGAGTTCTGGACTATTGATTAATTGGACCATAAGCAACAAATTTTTTTAAAAAAATTGAACCCAAAACAATAGCTAAGTATAATAATTTCAAAACGTTTTTAAGAAAATAATTATAGAAAAAACCAAAAACTAAACAAGTTCATTTGTTCGACCAAAAAAAAGTTACCATTCATTTTGCAAAAGCTACATCATACACCAAAATTTAATAACCAAATGCCAAAAACCAAAAATTAGAAACCAATTAAAAACTGCAAAACATTCATGGCCTATATTTTTAGCCATCTTCTCATCATATACGACCTTAATCCTCAGAGGTAAAATCATAGGAAAAAAAAAGAAGAAGTATGAGCTAGAAACAAAAATTAAGAAATAACACGTGGCAGCATGCATCCGCTAAAAGCATCAATTGAAAAATAACAAAAAAAAAAAGAGAAATTTAAAATCTCGTTAAACATCGCACCTTTGATTCGGTGTCACATTATTCATGGCAGCTTCGAAATCTCCGGTAGTTAGCTTCAAACCCTCCGTCGTGGGCACTCCACCGTTTTTCAAAAGTTGGGCCGACAGAGTGTTGCCTTGAGCAAGACGAACGAGTAGTTCAAGTTCGGAACGATTATAGCTACTGGTTTGAGAAGCTGTGAAACAAAAACTGAAAATAAGAATTAGGAGGACACAAGAGAGAAGATTGTGTGGCCTTGAGAAGAAACGATATGAAAATATGAGACACAAACCTATCACACGAAGGTCAAGGTCTGAATCAAGTGCACCTTCAGACCTCATTTTCTCGGTGGCAGTTTCAAGGATACGCATACGCTCGTCATTCCTGAGAGGTGTAACTTGAGCCTTTGATGATGTTGCACTATCCATGCTGACAGTTGTGTTTGGTGGTTTGTGTCTAAGACAAAAAAGCAAGAGGATTGATGAACTTAAATATGATAGAATGATGATCTCAATGTGTGTGTTTTGTTAGGAGATGATCTATTTTGGAAGAAATCTTAGAAGTATCATAGTTTCTCTAAATTTATACTTTAGCGTTTAAATTTATTTATACAAAGTTATAACTTGTCTAACTATTTCTTTACATATTTAATATTTAATAATAAAAAATATACTTAATTAGCAATAGAAAAATATTCTAGCGAATGTTAATAAGTATATAATCGAGTTAAATAAAAAGCTAAGATTCGTTATAATATTTTCTTATTGCTAAATAAGTATATTTTGTCATTATTAAATATATTAAAAAAAAATTGTTATGCAAAGTTATAACTTGTCAGTAAAAAAATGTATAATGACGATAAGTTGTTAGATATATTAATGGAAACATAAATGATTGGGTATTACTTTCACCCTTTGAAAACGATACTTTTTCATGCGAACATAGAATTCTATATGATACCATGCACAATGCAATTACAAATTTACGATTATAATACTTCTTACCTTTCATAATATAGGATGTTTAGAGAAGTATTTTTGTTTCAAAATAAAGGAAGTTTTATGCAAGATTAATTTCATATTTTGTATTATGCAGTCTTGATTATGTTTAATTAAACTTTTTAAAAGTAACTACTTTTTAATATGAGTGTTTTATCTAAAACATATATTTTAAAACGGAAGGAGTATATTTTACCTATACTTTGTAAGTGGAAGAAACACAGGTAATGTCGCTTTTAAATTATTCAATTGAGGGAACACACCAACAATCTATATAATTCATGCACTTTCATTAATCCCTATATAGCATTGTGCATGGTATATCTAACAATGACGTTTGCATCTAAAGTATTTTTTCAAAACGTGAAGGTACTAACCAATCATTACGTTTTCATTCATATATGTATCTAACAATTTACTGTCATTAACTATATATTATAAATTATTCATTTTCATTTACATTCATATACATATTGTATGTTTCAATATATAGGCGACATTACCAATTTTTATTTAAAGAAAATAAATACAAATGTTCTTCTTTTGATATCTAACTTAACATATTAATTTGTTAATTATCATTATACTTTACCTCTCATTTATATATATGAGTTTATTTTGTAAAACAAATAAATTATCATATTATTTATTATAACTAAAAAATGTTTTTATTTCCGGATAGACCATAAGTTGAATTTTTAAAAAACAAATATAAATTTTTTAATCTATAAAATATTCAAACTTTAGTAATATTATATATTTAAATATAATATCTATTGAATTAATAATTATACTGAGTAACGGGTCAAACTTTGAATATTTAAATTCAATTTCATATTTTTTGTTGAATTTTATAGTCTTATATAATATAATAAACTTTAAATAATTTATTTTGAAATATTTTTAAAATATTGAAACTTGATATAAAAGTTAGAAACTATGAACACTCTAAATTGATTTGTTATAGCAATGTCAACTAGTCAATAATATGTCATCACTATAATATGAAAGAATTTTAAGAAACCAAGTATATTAAAAAAAAAAGTTTAACAATATATTAAATTACTTCTAATATGATAACTCACTTTTAAAAACCAAATTTACAAAATTATGTATTATAATGACATTCAAGTCATGATATAGAATATATATTGCTGAAATAACTTCACATACATAACTAATACAACATCTTAAAATTTCATTTTAAAATATAAAATATACAAAATTTTGTATAAAATAAAATTTAACCAGTGTTATAGCACGAATATTTATCTAGAATAACAATATAAAACTTACAAAATATGTCTTTTTTTCAAGCCATCATATTTAGCATATGATTTTATTGCATAATGTTCTATCAAAAAAAACTTTTTAAAACAATCACATAAATTATATTTTATATATATTACAATCGGTGTTCTATCACGGGTGTTAATGTAGTGCAAATGGAATATAATGTTAAATGCTCGACAAAGAACCGTCGGTGCAAGTTAATAACTCTGGGAATGCTAATTGAATTCTTTTTGGAGTTAAATTATATATACTAGAGGATTGTTCGCGCTACACACGGGTTAATTATTGACATTCATTTTACAACACGTGTTATAATAAGTAAAATTTGTTTTTTTTATATTCAATTACTGTCAATTAAATTATTGAATGATACAATATCTTTGGTAAATATGAGAAGATGTATTATGTATATGATGACATTGGCTCAAGAAATTAGTAACTGGAACTTGAACCCGAAAAATAGACAAACGTGGATACAAATATTAAAACTTTTATTTTTGCCTATATTATATAACATTTTTATTCATGATTTTATGAATTTAATCTTACATGAAAAGTACACGATGGAATAATTATTTGTCAATGAAAATTAGATGATACAAATTAAATGTAAGCTCAAATTAATTTGTAGTTTTTATTAAAGGAAAACGTCCTATTTCCCATGAGAACTAATGCATTGTATCACATAGAGTCAGAACTTTAACTACCTCTTATATGTCTCCGAAAAAATATTTCTCAACCTAGGTCTCCATAAATCAAAAATTATATTACTAAATCTCTCTGATTCCATATTTCTCATCTATTTCCCCGTAAATCAGAGTTTAATCAGTTTATGAACTTAACCCGATAGAAAACCAGTTAAACCAAAATCGAAACGAAAATTTAAAATCAAACTGATCTTATAAACCCGACCCGACCTAAGAATTTTAGAACCCGATTAAAAATTCCCAAATTCTCAGAAAAAATAATTTGTCAATTTGGTTGATTTGTTTATTTGAGTTTTGTTGGTTGCCGTGGATTTTCTGGGTTTGTCCATTCATCGGAGCAGTCTTCGTTACCATTCGAGAGGATTTGATTTTGTTTTTTAAATAAGTTCATTGTTGCTTTATTGGTTTGTATCAGCTTCAGATATTTGAGATCTGATCATATTTATTTAAATGGCTTTGTGTATTTTTTCTTCTTTCTGGGTTATTTATTTGATATGGATGATGTGATTTAACGTTAATGGAAATACGATACAGGAGAAAGATGGGAAAAAAAATTCTTTTTATTTTTTGAATTTTCTGGGTTTGGTGATTTTTTTACGTAATTGGGTTGAAATCAGGTTTATACCGGTTTATAATTTTCCTTAGTTGGTTAAGTAAATAACAAACCACTTACATTTAGGCATTTAGCCACCAATTAGAGTTCACCCTAATATTCTCTTCCAGAAACTATTATCGAGGCGCCGCGGCCACCATCTCTCCGACGCCGGTAGGGCTCCAGTTCGCCGGCGTCGAGTGCTTTCACTTTCTTCGCTTCTCTGCTGCTTCCTGTTCTCCCTCTTTTCCTCTTTTAATTCTTTTTCCCCCTTTTATTTTCCTCTCATGAATCTTTTGCAATCCCCGACCAACATCCCAGATCCAGACGATGAAGACCTGCCTCCGCTCTTGTATCGAAGGATGAGGAGTCCGGCGAACCCCATCCTCAACTATTCTCGCCCAGGTCTACCGTCAAAGGTTTCAAAGTCCCTACATCTCCAATTTCTCGATTCGGTGTGTGCTTCGCCTCTGAAAAACTCCTTTCAGCTACATCATCCGGTCCTTCGTTTGAGTGGTTGCTTGACGGAGTATCTCCCAGAGCTGCGTCTTGCCCCCGATTTTGGACTCCCATCTCCCAGACTTGTCACCTCGAGAGCTTTGCAGACCCAATGGTTTTGCCAAATCCTCAAAGGACCAGGTTCTCTCTATCAAACTCCCTGTTATCCTATAGACTTATCCTATAGACTGTTATTAGCTTGTTTGGTCATACTCGATGTTCGAAGACTGCATGAGAGAACCCAATTAGCTAGTGTGTCTTGGATGTACAATGAGTATATTAGAACTATGGCTACTGCTCAACTTACGACATTGTTTGTTGGCCCCCATATCTGGAATTACCACGTTTGCCTTAATTCCCAACATTCACACCCTTTCCTGAAGTGCAGGCTATTTGTCTTTGTTCCCGTGTTCTGTCGAATGCAAACCCTGTGTGGAATTCTTGATCACCATTTCCATGGCAGAGAGGACCCACCTGGATTGCTATGGCACTACTTTTATTCTGTGCACCTGCTTTTAGCTTCTTCTCCGGTAAACTCTACTGTTCCCATTGCCCTACAACCATCCTCTCCTTCGAAGCTGAGGTCTGATTTCTCTTCACCAATGTCTTTCTGACTACAAACTTTGTGTGGAATTCTTGATCACCATTTCCATGGCAGAAAGGATCCACCTGTTATGTTACGGTTCTACATTTATACTCTGCGAATCCTAGTTTTAGCTTCAACTCTGAAATCTCATGCTCCTAAGTTCTTCAAGTTTCATGGCATACTAGACCTGAATTCAAATTGTTGAGGCTGTGGTTATGGTCTAAGAAGTTTCTCTACCAATAACCACCCCTCGATGATTCTAGCTGTTTACTTCAGGTTCCGCATTAATGAGCAAACATGTACCACCACTTTCATCACCCTCCGTGATATGATCATAAGACCATCCAAGAAGATCCTTAAGCCTTGTTCAACACCAACTAAGTTGAAGATAAATTTTTCCAGTCAAACAACCATTTGGGATACATTCTTTCCGCATCTAGAGCATATCTCGAAGTGGAGTCAGTCCAATCAGAGTTCAGATGAAGGAGTTATTCATTTTACAAATCAGGTGAACTCATGGCTACGCGACTTGGACCTACGAGCATTAAAAAGAGGATTCCGACCAAACCAAAAGGATTCAAGCTATGAACCAAACTGTTCTGGAATCTTGATCCATTTCAGAACCATTGAGAATTGGAATCGCATTCAAATCAGTTCATATTCGAAATATAGGGATATTTCAAGTCAGTGGATCTGTCCCAGTTCCAGTTTCGCGTCTGAGCTAAAGATCGTATCACACAGACCAACTCAGAAATCATTTCGACACGAAATCAATTGGTGGATGTCAATTGATCGCTTATGTTTCCAACAAGCCCAATAACACAAGATTTGGCCAACAAACCACAAGGTTACGCCCCATTTTCTAAAGGAGGTCAACCTAGTTCTACACTTGAAGAGTTTTAGGTCCACTTGGTTTAGGAGCTTCCAAAATTATATATGGCAACCAGGAGATGTTTCTACTAAGTCCAGGATGAAGTAAAGATACAGCCCATGTTGTTTATCATCAGCAAAATTGGACCAAGGAGTGAAAGAGAGAGAAGTTCAAGGATGCTAATTCAAGAGATTACAGGCAAGGAGAGCATAGGAAATTCTATTGGAGATGTTGTCTACCAAGTCCAGCCTACTTTGAGCCTAATTCAAGTCCAAGAACGCCCAAAATAATCACTTTATTTTGTGGTCAAAAAGGGATGACGAAAATGAAGTTCATCTCACCTTGGGAAGAACACCTTGGAAAAACAAAGTTCAAGAGTTGAATCTTCATTCAACTATCTATCTTTATTGTGTTTTAGTTTCAAGGATAATACTTGACTTTGTGACCAAGTTTTCTATCTCTTTATAAACTCATGTAATCTCATTTGAGAATCATCAATCAATTTTCCTTTTCATTTTAAGAGTCTATCTCTTTGTTCTTTGTCTAGAACATTTCTTTGTTTCTTGGTGTGTAAAATCCAAGCAACAACCTCCTTTTGCTGGACTAGTGTGTCATATTTAGCAGCGATTGGAGTTGGGAATATCAACAGCCTTCCGCAATTGTTGTGCGACCCCTCAATCCATCAAATCTCCCTTGTTGCACCTTGCACCTTGGCGAGTTTCTATCATTTCAAATCCGGTTGAGTGATCCTCGAATTTTGGGCGTATCAAGTGGTATCAGAGCCTCTCAACTGGTACTTGTCTGTTCATCTTCTCATCTATCCATCTTTTCATCTTCTATATTTTTCTTTCATCTTTTATCTATTCATCTTCTTTCAGAAAAAAAAAACAACAAAAAAGAGGGAAAAAAAAGAAAAAGAAAAAAAAGAAAAAAAAGCAAAAAAAAAAAAGAAAAAAAAAGCAAAAAAAAAAAGAAAAAAAAAACAAAATGTATAATGATCGTCGAGAACGTGAGATCACTAAAGACGGAGGGCTTGGGATTCCAAATCTACAATTCCAAGGTTGTTGAGGGTTAAGATGAATGTGCTCTACGAGAGGTTGGATGTAGTTGAAGCAGAGGCACAAAAGAGACAACCACAAATATTTCATCATAGAAGAAAAATTGATCAACCTAGAATAGCAAGGGCTGATGATTATTAATGTAGTCAATCATCAAGAGAGAGCCACATGACACCAAGAAGTGCTAGAGAAGGAAGAGGAAGAGTGGATGATAACATTGGTATTTTGAAGTTGAAGATTCCTACCTTTCAAGGCAAGAACGACCCAGATGCATATCTAGAGTGGGAGAAAAAGATTGAGTCCATTTTTAGTTGTCAAAACCATTGCGAGATGAAGAAGGTACGAGTTGCAGCCACATGATTTTGTGATTATGCTATTACTTGGTGGGATCAGTTGGAGGTAAGCAGGAAGAAAAATGGAGAACACCCCATTGAAACTTGGGCAGAAATGAAGTATATTTTGAGGAAACGATTTGTTCCCTACCATCACCATCGTGGTTCAAATCATATGCTAAGGAGGACTTCTAGACCAACTGATGGAGGGTCTACTATTACGCCAAGTTACCAACAAGCAAGGACGTCTCTTGTTTCTAAAGAAGATAAAGTTGCTTTTGTTTTGTTACCATCACCCAAGGAGCATAAGGAGTTGCCGATTCAGGATAATCTGTTGAAAATAACAAATTCATTGAGTGAGAAAAGGGAAGCCGAGGAAGCAGAGCACAAAAGATCAGACTGAGGAAGCTGCGAAGGAAGGCATGGTCATCAACAACCTTGGAAGTGTGGATGATTCAGCTAGTGCATCAACAAAGAGGTATCCAATATTTTATACACTTGAAGTATATACCTTGGATTTCAAAATGGTGCAAGCAGTGGAATTTGTTTTTGGAGAATCAGTATTTTTCAAACCAGAAAACAGAGTAAAGAGTTTACTAGAAGAGGTTATGGATCCAAGTAGAAAAGAGCCAACATTCCATTTATGGTCAAGTAAGATGGAGCAAGTTTTGGATTTTGAAGGAACTAAGAAAGGTCTCACTCAAAGCATTGCAACTTTGCATCATGGTCAACAATATGGAATCTTATATTCCCTCAATGAGAAGCCACCAGAATCACTTCAACACTCTCCAACCAAAGGCCTTACAGTTTCGAGGACAAAATTTTTTCAAGAGGAGGGGTATGATATGATCATGAGACCATCCAAGAAGATCCTTAAGCCTTGTTCAACACATACTAAGTTGAAGCTCAATTCTTCCAGTCAAACAACCATTTGGGATACATTCTTACCGCATCTAGAGCATATCTCGAAGTGGAATCAGTCCAATCATAGTTCAGATGAAGGAGTTATTCATTTTACAAATCAGGTGAACTCATGGCTACACGACTTGGACCTACGAGCATTAAAAAGAGGATTCCGACCAAACCAAAAGGATTAAAGCTATGAACCTAACTGTTCTGGAATCTTGATCCATTCCAGAACCATTGAGAATTGGAATCGCATTCAAATCAGTTCATATTCGAAATATACGGATATTTCAAGTCAGTGGATCTGTCTCAGTTCTAGTTTCGCGTCTGAGCTATAGATCATATTACACAGACCAAATCAGAAATCATTTCGACACGAAATCAATTGGAGGATGTCAAGGATTGCTTATGTTTCCAACAAGCCCAAGAACACAAGATTTGGCCAACAAACCACAAGGTTACGCCCTATTTGCCAAAGGAGGTCAATCTAGTTCTACACTTGAAGAGTTTTAGGTCCACTTGGTTTAGGAGCTTCCAAAATTATATATGGCAACCAGGAGCTGTTTCTACTAAGTCCAGGATGAAGTAAAGATACAGCCCATTTTGTTTCTCATCAGCAAAATTGGACCAAGGAGTGAAAGAGAGAGAAGTTCAAGGATGCACTTATTGAGCTAATTCAAGAGATTATGGGCAAGGAGAGCATAGAAAATTCTATTGGGGATGTTGTCTACCAAGTCCAGCCCACTTTGAGCCTAATTCAAGTCCAAGAAAACCCAAAATAATCACTTTATTTTGTGGTCAAAGAGGGATGACGAAAATAAAGTTCATCTCACCTTGGGAAGACAAAGTTCAAGAGTTGAATCTTCATTCAACTATCTATCTTTATTGTGTTTTAGTTTCAAGAATAATACTTGGCTTTGTGACCAAGTTTTCTATCTCTTTATAAAATCATGTAATCTCATTTGAGAATCATCAATCAATTTTCCTTTTCATTTTAAGAGTCTATCTCTTTGTTCTTTGTCTAGAACATTTATTCGTTTCTTGGTGTGTAATATCCAAGCAACAACCTCCTTTTGTTGGACTAGTGTGTCATATCTAGCAGCGATTGGAGTTGGGAATATCAACATCCTTCCGCAATTGTTCTGTGACCCTTCAATCCATCAAATCTCCCTTGTTGCACCTTGCACCTTGGCGAGTTTTCATCATTTCAAATCCGGCTGAGTGATCCTCAAATTTTGGGCGTATCACTCCGGGTCTTTGTCCCCCGAATCCATACCTTGGCTCTACGTCTGCTGATGCTCCTCATTTCAGTTAGTCCCTTGGCTCTGATTCTACTATCAACGACAGTGTGTCTTTTGACCGTGACCTACTTGTCATCTCTCGAGATCCTCGATGATGTCTAATCCTGCAACCATGATAGAAATAGAAAGCCCTTGTGTCATAGCTCTCAAGGAACCTTGCTTGATGTTTCCTTTATGTTTGTAATTGCTTATGGCTTTGGGGAAAGCCTTTTCTTGAAATCGTTTAAACTCTGGGATTTTTTATCCCTTTCTTTGTATGGTTTCTATTTGAATGAATAGAAACATCGTTTGTGCAAAAAAAAAAAAAAAACAAACCAACAATAAACCAATTAAATCCAGATATATGGGGTAATATATGAGAAGTACGAAATCAGAGATATTTAGGAATATAATTTTTGATTTATGGAGACCTAGGTTGAGAAATATTTTTTCGGAGACATATAAGACGTGGTCAAAGTTCTGGTTCTATCTGATACGATGTAATAGTTTCATGGGGAAATAGAACGTTTTCCCCTTTATTAATTGTGTATTCGTTTCTTTCTTTGATGTCATTCTTAAATACAGCATATGATGATGAGGGTAAAATTCCCTGAAATAATGATTGAACTCAAATTTTCAAGTGAAACATTGATAAGCTCAAATTAAACCATAGAGCTACTCTCTCAAATTAAGAGATCACTGCAGTACTTAGAGGTCGAATTCCACAAGGACTCAAGATCAAACACAATGGATTATAGAGTTTTGTTATTACGCTAAACAAGATGATTTAAATTAAAAAAGCAATGCAAAATATTAAATTAAACTGTTGTGAAATCAGAAAATCAAAAGGTTAAGCCTAGAGAATTTCTCAGGAAATTATGAAATATTAAATCAGATAAATTAATTAAGGTTCAAGCAATTAAAAATCAGATCTAGAACTCTAATCTTTTGGTAAAATAAATCAGTTCTCACTGCAATTATTATCTAGATATAAAACCAGAATATCCAAATCTCTTTGTAAAATTCGAAGTTAAAAATCAGCTTTAAGAACAGGTTTAGATAAGTTCACAAAATTATTAATTCAAATCTCTTTGTAATAAATAATTTTGCTCATCAATGGTTTAATCAGGAAAATAATTCTATTCTCATATTAATTTATTTCCCTATGATAATAATTCTAGGTGATCAATCAAGAATTATTGTGAAGAACAACAAAGGATGAAAATTATAAAAGATTAAGCACCCTAAAAAATCTCAGATCTAATAAATCATAAAAACCCTATAAAAATCTCTAAACCTAACAATCAAATTACTCATACATGTTTAATGAAGAACAAATCATAATTCTGAATAACATGCAATAGATATTAAAAGTAAAAAGAAGGAGTTCATGAATTCTTCTCTCGAAGGAGTTCATGAATTCTTCTCTCGAAGGAGTTCAGATCTCTCTCCCAAAAGCTCTCAATATCTCTCAAAAACTGCTAGAAAATAACTTGCTAGAATAAAATTTAAGGGTTTACAAAACCCAAAAACACTATAAATATGTCCTAAAACACGTCCAGGGGCTTATGTTGCAAATATGGAAAACTTTGGCTGAATTTGTAAAACTTCCAAAACTTGGCTTCTCTCGCAGACAAAACAGGATGTCGACCGACACCAAGGTGGTGTGGATCGACACCATCACTCTTCATCGATTCCAAGTTCGTTTCTTCGGGATTAATGCTCCAAAATGATCCAAATTATTCCACTTTGCTCCATCCATGCTAAAATCTTAGAAAATCTGTAAAGACTCAAAAACATCCTAGAAAACAAATCAAAAGACTCTAAAAGACTCCTTATATCATGGTTAAAAACCACAAAAACCATGATATATCAAACATTAAAAATATATATAACCGAGATGTTACGAAATGGTGGAAGTTGTGTAGACACTTCTGTTCGGCTAAGAGAAATATGCTTGGGAAGCTTGGGAAGAAATACATACCATCAATATACATTTCTTGAATACACCAGTAAACCGTGTCTACCATCCCATTACCGTCACCACCGATGAGTTCCTGAAAAGAAAGAGACGAATGATGGTTTTCTTAGTGAATCAACAACATCAATATTCATGGAGTACTGTAAATAACCAGAAAGAGAATTAGCAAAACAGGACAAATATGATTTAATGGTGTAAAAATCCCGTCAAGTTCTTCAAATAGGCCATGTAAGTACAAAAACACAACAATAATTATACTTCAAATTATAGCCAGAAAGGCGAAAGAATAATTAATAAAAGTTGGCAAGAATCTTAGAATTTCTCTACAAACTTAATTTTGGTTATGATGATAATTAATAACTTTTGGTAAGACAGAGGAAGGCTAGAAGATGAATTCAAAACTTAAAATACGATAGCAACATGAATGGAGGTGAAAGTGTAAAATGTATATGAGATAATAGCTTGGCTAAAATGATTTGCTTTTTATTGCGTAATACATTGTCAGCAAAGAAAACCATTTGCTAAGTCGGGCGTATGCCATCAGAGCTTAATCCACATGAAGAAATGAATATTTGTATTGGATTCTAATAATTAAAAGTGAATAAGTGAAAGATAATTAAAAATTGTTAGAGAGTTTTGTTGATTAGTTTTCTAAAATTTTGTAAAGTGCTCCAAACAATCCATGTATTTTTTTGATACTTTTTATGACTTTATTTTGTAAAGAAAGTGTCTAAAATCATGAAACAATAACATAATAATTGAATTTATTGGCAATCCTAGATTTTTTTGTTTTAATTGAATAACACAAAAAAATTAATGACTTTAAAAGATTTTAAAAGACTTTTTACAAATCACAAACTAATAACACTAAACTTTAACAGATTTTAACAAAATCTTGATCTAATAACAACAGATTCTACATAACATTTAAAATCTTTAAAACTTTATTCAAATCTCAAACCAAATAACCTCCACTAAAATTTAGGAAAAAAAATCTCTAGTGAAGAATCAATACAAGAAAAGAAGAAGAAGTTTCTCTCATGTGTTTACACATCAACGTTTTAGTTGAAGGAGGAGTTGACACATGAGTTAATCATACCACGAAGTCCATCGTGATAATGTCCCACTTCCACTCAGGAATGGGTAAACTCTGCAACAAGCCACTCGGAACTTGATGCTCAACCTTCACTAACTGGCAAACATCACACCTCGTGACCCAGTCAGCTACGTCCTTCATCTTGATCCGATGATAATACCGTTTGAGATCATGATACATCTTAGTCGTTCCTACATGAATAGAGAACATGCTAGCATGTGCCTCCCTCAAAATATCACGCCTCAACTTCTCATCCTTAGGCACGCAAATTCGACCATACACAAGAATGATACTATTGACGGAGACCTGATACTTCGAACCAACATCCCTTGAGACATTCACCAGCCCTGCATCCTTCTCCTGAGCCAACCTCACTCTGCTCAGTCCGCTGCCTCTAGTCCCAAAGACTCTTGTGAAATAGTACACAGAACTCTCAGAAACTTTTAGAAATTGTTCTTTCACTAAAGGAGGCGGAAATAGGTTATCTAACCCTAAAAACGTCGGCCTCTCACCTTATATACAACCCCCAAAATAAACCAGCTAGAACCGAGAATTTTAAAATCGAAAAAAACCACCCGCTAATTTATGGTGTTGATCGATGCACTCTTTGCACCAAGCGACACTCATACCAAATCCACAAATCTTAGTTCGTGGATGTTACACCAGTCTGGGTTTCGAAACCCTTTCAGTCACTTCGGATTCCATATAGGTCATCAAAGCCATCAAATCGGAGCATCCTTCAACGGAGCTTCATGACATTCTACATGATATCTTTTTTCTATCTTTTCAGAAAATTTCCTTTAATTGCATCCCGAGGGGAAACAATCAAGAAGCTAATGTCCTTGCAAAAGAAGCTTTACGAAGCCTGGTAAGCGAGACTTAGTTTTATTTAATGAAAACCCACTGGAAAAATTAACTCCATCATAAAATACATAAAAATACCATGAAGTGACCAAGTTAAAGTCTCTCATGAATCAAAAATTAATTTTTGGCAAAAGAAAAATAATTACTAAAATAAAACCATAACCACATATTTAAATAAAATAAATCTTGTTGGTTTTAGTTAAATTGTATAGAGTTTAATAATCCAGTACGATTTAAACCGATGCTAAATTCCTGTAACTTCACCGAGGCAATCAAAGAAGTGAGCGATGTTGAGTTTCTCCTTTCTGGTGTAGATACTCCCTTTATACCTGCCATCTCTTCGGGCTGCCATTTCGATAAGAAAGTACAGCTGCTTGATTGGAATCTATACGTAAGATGTGATCCAATGTTTAATAGAAGTATGGTCATATCATAATTACAGTCCCTTTGGTTTATCAGTTCTAATAAAATAGTACGTAATAATAACTAAAGACACAATGAGATCGAGACCACATCCATCATTAAGGGCTTTGGAAGCTTCTTCGATATCATCCTCTCAGAACACATCTAGTTGCTCCAGCACCTGAAGCATAACATGTTAGAAATACCAGGACTGTTGTGATGCGCCAACATGAACCATTTACATATGTTTTTCTTATAGAAACTTTGGATTAAAAAAACAAAAATAAATACACAGTAGCCTTATATATGTTGGACCTAACACAGGCCCTTTATAACATGAATGAAAAATAAGTGAGTTGCAAGGAAAACAAATTACCTTCTTTGCATCTTGTGTCCTCAGTAGTGGAACAGAGTATGTGACTGAGAAAGCCTTACCCAAACCAACAGCTTTTAAGAACTTTAATTCACTTGTTGTACCAAGTACAAGAAGTTTGCTCCCCTATCAACCAAAAAAAAAACATTAACCAAATTAGAGATATTATGTGAAAATTACTTTAAAAATTGTAACCGGGAAAAAAACCTCCGGGGGAAGCTGATTGAGAAAGATAAGCAATGTTTGAAAAATCGTGTTTGAAAACCGTGGTCCAATTTCTGAGTATTCCAACAACCTACAAATGTTAGCAAAGTAGGCATAAAAAAGAATTTATGAAACCAATCAAGTAATGGAAGGAAAGAAAGAGTAGAGATGTATGCACGACCTTTCAATATTGTCAAGGATAACAATGCTCGATGGTGATTTGTATGCATCCTCAAACACCTGTTCATTCACACACCAAAACAAGTGTTAATAGACAATCAGTGTAACGTCCCCGAACCGCCGTACGGTCGGACAGGACCGCGGACGGCACCGAGACGCCACATGTGTGGGAACCGCACCCTGGTGGTCCGGTCGAGGGACGGAAGCTGCAGCTTCTCGACCAGTCCTCCTGGACGCGACTCCGCCCGCGGCTGAGGTTCACTTAGGCTTTGCAACCCTTGCGTCCCACGCGCGTTGTGTTGACCCGGATAAGGTCGAGTACCATTTGCAACTTGCCATGTTTTCCCCGAAAACCGAATATATATTACTTTAATAATTTATTACATTGAAAGTAAATCATCAAAGCAATATATATAGATAATCGGATAATTTTACAGAAATCATTTAGGAAAAATACAGGGTTTTACAAAAAACACAGAAAACCCTATCCGGTACCCTCAAGTTTGCTCCAGCTCTAGACTCACTTAGGCTTCCTGCAAGACAAAATAATATCATGAGTAATCTAAGATTACTCAGTGAGCCTGGACACTCCTTTCCTAAACAGGATTCTACTTCCCCAACCCAACTACCCCAGCAAGCAAAGCAAACAAGCAAGGCAAGCAATCAAACAAACAATCAAAGCAACGCAACAGAAACAATAGCGGAAGCAATAAACAACAAACAAGCGAGAGAGGTTAGAACAACACGACTCGACTCAGATGATCTAAACTCGCTATTCACAGAGAAAGACGACTAAAGGGAACAAGGACTACTTGGACACTTTAGACTCTTAACTCTTACACGACTGGAATATAACAAGGGATACTTGAAATACTCTAGACTCTTTCACCTAAGGGCCCTCGATAATCTGTTCCGTTCCACAACATTTCCCATGCCGAAACCACAAAGGTAACCAGCATGAGCCCACACAAATGCTACATCGTCATGTAGCGGTCACGCTAGTAGCTAGCTAGCCGTGACATTGTCCCGCTCGAGTGGCCATCGGGAACTCTCGCGAGACAAACCGCATTTGGAACAGAAGATCGACTACTCTATTCTTGCTAGGACTCAAGAAACAAATTCGACACACTTAGCTAAAATTCACAGAACAATTCAAGCAAGAAGATCAAGCATTGCAAGCAAGAAAATCAAGCAAGAAAACATGCAACAATCAACAAGCAACAAGAATGACAATTCATGCAACTTAGATTGTTCTACAAGCATGCAACCAATTTAAGCAACTTAAGCAATTTAATGCAACAAGTTCAAATATGCATGCAAGCCAATTTTTAAGCGAGTTAACCAATTAAATCCTTTAACTCCATTTATGCATGCAAGCCAAACTCGTCCAGTTTTATGCAATAAAATTGCAAATAAACTTCACCAATTTAATTTATGCATGTAACCGATTTTAAGCAAGAAATATTGCAAGTAAAATCCTTCAAATTCAATCATGCATGCAAACCCTTTTGTCCAAATTTTAAGCAAGTCCAACTTACTTTAAAATGCATCCAAATTCATTTTTGCATGGTGATTCCTAGCTCAAATTCTATGTGCATTTAAACATGAATTTAGCATGAATCCTACCATATTTCGCATGCACCAAATTAAACTAATTCTAACATGAATCTAGTCTAAATGCAACACGAAAAGGAGTATGTGAAAGGATCTAAAGATCAATGCAGCACTCCACACACAATTACTGCAGAACTCACTCTGATACAGCTGATGATGGTCGGACTTCACTGTACCGCGGATCAGACAACTCCCCTTATGGCATCCAACAGCGTCTTCACAACAACTCTTCCTCAACTCTTTCTCTTTGTCCGCAACATCGTTTCCCCCTTGGCTCAACAACGACCCTCTCGAACCACTCTCTCCTCTCTTGACTTTGAGAGAAAAATCGAAGCTTTGAGTGTTTAGGGTTTTAGAGAATGAGAAAAAAATGATCTCAAGGGCATATATATAGGTCGATCTCCCCCTCTCTTCCCTTAGTGCGTTTTGACAAATGGCAAGCATGAGCTTGCATGTGGCACGTGTAAGCCAATCGCCAGCCACTTGGCAAGCATGAGCTTGCATGTGGTGCGTGTATTGCACTCGCCCTTGCATGAAATTTGATTGGCCCAAATAATAGAGACACAATGATTATGCCGCCACTAACCGTTCGTTCTTCAGCAAAAACTGTACTGTCCTACCGTCCGGTACGTACGGCATCATTCGGACATCTCTCGGCCATAGGTCAGTCTTGGTCCGGACTGCGTTCGGTTCCTCCGGACTCCCTCGATCTTTTCTTGGACAACTCTCGGTCCTTTCTCCCTTCGGTCCTTCCCGTCCCTTCCGGCACTTCTCGGAACGTACTGTCTTTCTTGGTACTAGACCGTCTCTTCCGCATACGCAGTTTTCCGCATAAACCGCCAACTTCCGATCGGTCTTAAGGTCTCGATCGTACATCCGGCCACTTTTCCGCATTCTCCAACTCGTGCATTTTTCCTCGGACTTCCTTCGGCCTTTCTCCTTTGTTTTTCTTCCTCTTCCTCTTTAAGTCTTATCCGGGCCATTTCTCCGAACTTTTATTTTGGGATTTCTGCCCTTAGTGAGGGTCACTACAATCAGAGCACAAAATAAAGAAGTAGCACAAGCTTTTTTGAAGCTAGGACCTTAGCAATGCGAGTTGATTTTGTGCTCTCCTGAAGACCAGCCATTATCTCTGCAGACACCTGTCCAAGTGGTGAAACAAAATTATCAAAAAAAAAAAAGAGGCAACAACTTATAAAGGGTCCAAAGTTACAAACCATGCACAATGAAAGAAAAGAGTGGCACTTACTATTTTAACATATGGGAAGTTAGTGTCCATGCCAATGGTGGCTGCTAACACAGTTTTCCCACTGGCCAAAGAAGCTTAGATATTAGAAACGCTAGAAACAACACACCAAAACATAGATAACGTTTGTTTATCTCTTTTAAAAAAAAGTGTGTAAGGTACCTTCCACTAGGTCCCTCAAGAAGGCAAGTGAGTGGAGGACTTGTTTCGATGACAACTTGGTCAACAAGAAACATGAATCTTTCGTAGATGAGGTTTTGCCGATCACCACAGTCCACAAATCCCTTGGGTCTATATAAAGGAAATATTATACCAGCATTAGAAATTTTCCTTCAAGTAAGAGCATTAATTACTCAGATCAACTGATTCAACCAAATGTACCTGCAATTTTGAAGGTCCTTTGAAGAGGCTCCAAATGCAGGCTTTATTTCACGTAATGATTGAAGAAAATCCTCCATCGTAACTTTGATATTCTCTTCATCCACTGGTTTTGTAAGATCCTCCATGCTCAGATGTCTGTTCAAAGCATATGATGTTGCACTTTTCACAACACCTTATAGCTCAACACCACTGTAGTTCTTCGTCTGAGAAGCTTTGCAGTAAAACAATATTGGACAAATCATTTCAAGAGTCAGATTTTATGCTAGCAAGTAATAAATGCCTATGTCACAAGTCACAAGTCACAAATCATTTCTGTCAATCTTATAAACATGCAGAACAGAATTGGCAATTATCAATGGTCTGAACAAGTATAATCGATGAAAGCATACCAAGCTCCTGGAGATTGACATCAGGAGAAAGGAAAGAGTTTTCCTTCATCATTTTCGTATGAATCTGAAGAATTTCTAAACGTCCAGCCTCATCGGGAAGGCCAATCTCAATATGAACCTCTAACCTTCCAGGCCTGTAGAACTCAAAACATTATTATCTATGTCCACTAACACAAATCTAAAGTTCATCTAAGCTAAGACACAATACGTTTTGGATGGCATCTCGTCAAAGTGAATATAAGAATATAAACTACTTTATACATAATTGGATTAATAATGAAATGACACTACTAATTAGTACAGGGAGGCATAGAGACCTTAGAAGAGCTTCATCAAGCATATCCTTCCGGTTTGTCATTCCAATAAGTAAAACATTGTTCAAGGCCTCCACACCATCTATATGGGAGATAACAAGTGTTAGCAATATCTGAAAAGATTAAAAAAAAAACAAGTATATTTTTGGGCCAATAGCTTGATCGTTTGCAAACCTCTGTCAGGAGCTGGTTTACAATACTGTCATGGACACCTGTGCCATCCCTGCTTGATCCTCTTGACTGAAATTTTGCAATACATAAAATTTATATAACTTAGTTTTAACTCATATAGTCTACCAATTAACGATCATTGCTCAAAAAATCCCACGGTATATATGATTGTTCGCTGCACTGAAGCAACATTCTACTCTCCAAGATCAATAGGGAAACACAAAACATGAGTGTGTTTTAAATGACCGCAGCTTTAATAAAGTCATGTACCTTACAAATAGCATCGATTTCATCGAAAATAATGACATGAAGCTCACTGTCATCACCTGAAAAGTTTAACAAGAGTGCCAAAATTAGCACACTTGCAAGAAAAGGATAACATAAAAACACAAGGCAGGTTCTTCCACACCAAGGTTTTTCAGGTCATTCTCAGCATCAGCAAACAGGTCTCTTATGTTCTTCTCTGTCTCTCCCACAAACTTGCTTAGCACCTCAGGACCATTCTGAAGATGTATTGGATGGCTGAAGTAGTGTTTGTGTGATTCAAGACGTGATGCAGGATTGCTGTTGTTTTATGTCACTGAGAAGTTTCTAAAAGGTTTGAGAAGACAATATTGAAGGACGTTTTAAGGATGAATTGAAGAGGAAAACTACTATTTCGTTGGTTGATTAAATTGGAGTTTTACAAGGAAAAGGAAAATATCAAAAAGGAAAAAGTCTATTTCTTATGAAATTTGGAAATCTTCTCCTATGCTGATTAGGAAGTCTTGATGGGTATATAAGGAGGTGTTGGGCACATCCTAGAGAAGCAAGAGAGATGAGACATAAAGAATAAAATCCTAGAGAGCTTTCTGTTTTTGTGTGCAACTTAGTTTTGCGGTTTGGTGCTTGTGTTGTTCAAGCTTATTTGTTCGTCGGTGTGACGTGTGTGTGAAAGTTGCTCAAGAGAGTTGAAGATCTGAAGTCTAGGCTCAGGGAGAGTTTATCCCAAGGTTAGGTTATCTTGGTTTGTATCTAGGCTTGGTGTTAGTCTAGTTAAGGGTAGAGATGTATCCTTAAGATTTCATGTTATTGAACGGAGCGGTGAATTAAGAGGGTTGTGCTTGATTTACGCGTTTGCGAATAAGTTGTATTTGCTTTCTTGTTCTAGTGAAATTGAAATCTGGACGTGGTCCCGGGGAGTAGGAAAAACCGAACCTCGTTACCAAAGTTCTTGTGTTCTTTACTTTCTGCAGTTTATGATTGCCTCATCCGCATTGACAAGTGGTATCAGAGCGGGTTCTCGATAGAGATTCAGTCTAGTTTTGGGTAGATCAAGGGTGAAGGTAGTTCAGGAAGTGAGGCAGAGCTTTGAATCAGTTGTGATGAATTCATACAGAGAAGGCACTTCTATGTCAAGACCACCGTTGATTGATTTAACGAATTACGGATATTGGAAGGTTCGTATGCAAGCGTTTATTAGTAACCTTGGTGAAGATTGTTGGAATTCGATTGAGCTTGTTTGGGAGCCCCCTAAATTCGTGGATGATAAAGGAGTTGAGTGTCTTAAGCCAAGAGATAAGTGGACTGCTGCAGAGAAAAAGCTATCAAGTTGTAATTCTACAGCCAAGACTGCGATTTACAATGCTATTGATTCAAGCCACTTCAAGTTGATTTCTCAATGTGTATCAGCTCAGAAAGCGTAGAAGTCATTGGAGAATATGTTTGAATGTACTTCAAGTGTTAAGAGAACAAAGCTGGATATGTTGGCTTGACAATTTGAGAATCTAAGGATGGAAGAAAAAGAAACTGTGGTTGAGTTCAGTGCTAAGTTATGTGATATTTCTAATGGGGCTTTTGCTCTTGGAAAGCAGTACAAAGACAAAAGGCTTGTGAAGAAGTTGAAACGGTCATTGCCTGCAAAATTTGAGTCAAAAATTTCTGCAGTTGAAGAAGCTCATAATTTAGATGAGATGGCTTTTGATGAGTTTGTTGGGATTCTTAAAGCTTTTGAATTAAGCAAAGCATATGAAGCTGAAGGAGTAAAGAAGAAAGATGATGTTGTTAAGGAAGCAATAAAGAAGGAAGTTGACAATGGAGTAGCTCTTAAGGTTTCATCTTGTGAAGATTCAATGGCTATGTTATCAAGACAATTTGCCAAATTTCTGAAGCGTAAGGGTGAAGAGAAGAAAAGTAGAATGGGTGAAGAGAAGAAGACTTCAGCAAAGAATGTTCAATGTTTTGAATGCAAAGGATATGGTCATGTACGGTCTGATTGTGCCAATCTACAAAAGCATAAGAAGAAGGCTATGAATGTTGTTACTAGTGATTCTGAAACTGATTCAGATGAAGAAGAAGATCTGAAGAATTTTGTGGCGTTTACAACTTTTGAACATAGTTCTGAATCAGCGTCTGCAACTGCGTCTGAATCTGCAGCAAAACCTGCAACTGCAACAAAGCATGAGTCTGAGAGTGATAGTGATTCAGAGGATATGAGTTATGAAGAACTTGGTAAGAGTTATGAGAAGTTGTATGCACATTGGCTTAAGGTAGTTGATGAAAATTCAGTTTTGATTAAGGAGAAGCTCGAGTTAGAGGCTAAAGTCGTTGAAGCAGAGAAACATGCAACAGAGAAGGAAGAAGAAGCATCACAAGCTAAAGTGAAACTTGAAGAAACTCAAAAAAATTTGAAGATGCTTAATAATGGTACAGAGAAGTTGGATAATATTCTGAATATTGGCAAGACAGATAAGTGTGGCATTGGATATGAAGGAAAATTTTCAAAATCGGAACGGGTGTTTGTTTCAAGTGGAAAAGTCATGTCTGCTTCAAAGACTACTTCGGAGACTGCTACAGAGGCTGCTTCAGAGACTGTATTTGTGAAAGGATGTGGTACAAAAATCTCTGAATTTCGGAATGCATCTAGACAAGTGTTTCGACCTGTTTGCCATCATTGTGGTGTTTTTGGGCATATTAGGCCAAGATGTTTCAGATTGTTGAGAGAGAGAAGCCGAATGGTGAATGCTTATGATGTAAGGTTTCAAGGTCCTACATGCTATCATTGTGGAGTTCAAGGACATGTTAAGAGGAACTGTTTCAGGTTCATTCAAGAGGTTAACCATGGAGGTCTAAGTCGTAACAAGATATGGGTTAGAAAAGATAATTTCAATGGAGGTGGTGTACTAGGCTATCAACCGCGTATTGCAAAGCGGGGAGAATTTTCCAGTTAGTTTTGACCATGTTGTGACTCATTCAGGGGGAGAATGAAGATGTGTCTAGTGATGTTGTTTAGGTGTTTATACTGATGAGTTCACAAGCATAGTCAAAAAGGGGGAGAATGAAGATGTATTGGATGGCTGAAGTAGTGTTTGAGTGATTCAAGACGTGATACAGGATTATTGTTGTTTTATGTGACTGAGAAGTTTCTAGAAGGTTTGAGAAGGCAATATTGAAGGACGGTTTAAGGATGAATTGAAGAGGAAAACTACTATTTCGTTGGTTGATTAAATTGGAGTTTTACAAGGAAAAGGAAAATATCAAAAAGGAAAAAGTCTATTTCTTATGAAATTTGGAAATCTTCTCCTATGCTGATTAGGAAGTCTTGATGGGTATATAAGGAGGTGTTGGGCACGTCCTAGAGAAGCAAGAGAGCTGAGACATAAAGAATAAAATCCTAGAGAGCTTTCTGTTTTTGTGTGCAACTTAGTTTTGCGGTTTGGTGCTTGTGTTGTTCAAGCTTATTTGTCCGTCGGTGTGACGTGTGTGTGAAGGTTGCTCAAGAGAGTTGAAGATCTGAAGTCTAGGCTCAGGGGGAGTTTAGCCCAAGATTAGGTTATCTTGGTTTGAATCTAGGCTTGGTGTTAGTCTAGTTAAGGGTAGAGATTTATCCTTAAGATTTCATGTTATTGAACGGAGCGGTGAATTAAGAGTGTTGTGCTTGATTTACGCGTTTGCGAATAAGTTGTATTTGCTTTCTTGTTCTAGTAAAATCGAAATCTGAACGTGGTCCCGGGGAGTAGGAAAAACCGAACCTCGTTAACAAAGTTCTTGTGTTCTTTACTTTCTGCAGTTTATTATTGCCTCATCCACATTTACACATTCACCATCTATATGATGTGAAGATGAGAGGGAAAGAAAAAAAGGAAGGATTTAACACATTTATACTTCTTGAATAAAGCCAACAGAACAGACACATACATTTGTGTTGAGAGGATCAGAAATAAACCTTTGGCTCCTTTCCTTTAAGCATTTTCCAATTTGACGTGCAATCAAGGTCTTGCCAGTACCAGGAGGTCCGAAAAGAAGCAGATGATGTGTATTACACCTAACCCATCCATCAGTAGCATTCAATCTCTTTACATATGTTCATGAAAATATCTTCTCTTTTCAGGTTTAAGTTTCCAAGTTAATGAATTGGTGTAATAGTAGTGTAATCTCTATAGGTGTAGGAGACTGCAGTGAAATATGCTACAGAGATCCTGTGGTAAAAGACCGACCATGGACTGCAGTTATGGATTGTTCTCCTGGAGATGCCAAATACTCTGAGGTATTCACACTCTTCTTAAAACAAACACTTTTCTTCAGTAAAGAGAAATAGACTGAACCGTGTCTAACTTGTTTTTACATTGTTTAACAATTCCGGAATGCTTTCACGCATGTGTTGCAGGCTGTGGTTACAAGGTTCGTTTCCTTGCTTCAGCCTTCAGTTTGATGTCTTTGCAAAGTTTCTTGTTCTTTGAACGTGTGTGGCTATTTGTATAGTTTGATGTTGAAGCTGAGATAGTCAATAAGGTGAAACCAAAGAGACCTCCACCACCACCGCCAAAGCCACAACCACCACCAAGGTCTCAAAAACCAATGCAGCCTTCTACTGAGGATGTTCCTGCAACTTCAGCTTGACATATCACATTTCCCATCAAAGGCTAACAACAATTGAAACTCCTCGATTTTTGGCATCTAACATGTGAAGGAGTATTAAGGTTCGGAGTAGTCAACTAAAAGCAATAGGTCCATATTACACTTTCTTGATAGTTTTGTAATCGAAAATTGGAGAATATATTAGTGGGAGTCCCACTGTGGGACTCGTCCGGTCGATGGACTCTTATGAACTTTTTGGTCCATACGGCATATTAATGAACTAGAAATTCACAAACAGCTCAAGTTCATGTTCCTAAATCCTAACCATAACTCAAACATCACCTATAAAAACTGTGACTAGTTAAAGACGATTGAATTTTTATTTTTTTACAATTCTGGACTACATTACGACTACTGAAGTAGTCCTAAAGTCCTAACTACTTAAAAGCAACTTTTGAGAAAAATGGTTCTTTAGTCATCTTGAGTCTTAATGACGGATAGAGATCACATAATTTCGTTTCTATTTTGAAATTTGCGTGTGCATATGACTCTTTACGTACGAGGTAAACACATCATTTTAAAAGCATTCAATACATATATCTAGTAATAGTTTGTTTGCAATTTTCTTAGACAAAGGAACATTGATGAACATTTTAAAAGCATTGCTATTTTTTAAGACAAAAGCATTCAGCACGCGAATGCTTTCTGTGACTCATATGCCGGATAATAATCTGTATGATATTTCCTCTCTATAATTCGCAAAATGACCACCTTAATTAGAAACTTTCTGTTTCATTGATAGAGAAAGGTGGGGTAAAGATGTGTTCACACACAAACTCAAGCTGAAGAATAAGCTAACCGAGTATATAGACTAAACCGGAAACTGGTTAATTTAATGAAAGGGTTGAAATTAATGAAAGGTTGATAATTTCTTGCAGAGGAAAGTGATTGAAAGTGACCATCAATGAGATGAAATGTAATGATGAATCAGATATGCGCACTTTTGCTGTACATTTCTTAGCTTAATTAACCAGACCCATTTTTAAGTTTTGTTTATTTTCTCGCCCCTCAAGTTGAGAAAAATTGAGAAAAAAAAACCCCAGAAAAAACCACACATTGAGATCATCACTCTATCGTTAAGTTCATCAATCTTCTTGCTTTTTTTGTCTTAGACACAAACCAGCAAACACAACTGTCAACATGGCTGGTGCAACATCATCAAAGGCTCAAGTTACACCTCTCAGGAATGACGAGCGTCTACGTATCCTTGAGAAGCCACAAAGAAAATGAGGTCCGAAGGTGCACTACGGTTCAGACCTTGACCTTAGTGTTATATTTTGACGACTAATGCCTTTTGAATTATAATTATCATTCGTGTTGCTTATGGTCCAATCAATAGTCCAATTGTCCAAAACTCGTTTAACATATAAATAGTCAACTCCTAATATTCTATCTTCCTTGGGCCATTAACGGTGGGTCTGTTTAATATCCACGGGAGTATTTACATCTCTGTATATTTGTGATATTAATAAGCAAATAAAAAATTGGGAAACTCCTTTTTGTTTCTTCATATTTTGCGGAAAAGTATAAATGTAGAAACCTACTTTAATACACAAGTTATCATGCTCACCTAGCCCTAGGTCTTGAATAGTTCTTTTGATGTGGTTTGTATTCCAAATGAGAATTATTGATACACAAACCATTTGGGAGAGTTATTGATACACAAACCATTCGGGAGAGTTATTGATACATTAGTGGGACTCGTCCCATGGACCGATGGACCCTTATGAGATAAGCTACTCTAGCCTCTTCGGTCATCGTAGCCTCGGCTAACCTTGTTACGCTCCTTCAGATAGGTTTTCAGGGCAATGCTGCCTTGACGGTAGTCTTGGGTGCTAGCCTAGCCAATGAGACTCGACGATTGGATGGACACTTGACACTTCTGTGTTGGTCAAATCTGCTTGAGGACAGCAGTAGAACTTTTAGGAGAGTTTCCGTTGTGGCGCGTCGTGTGAATCATAGTCTCAGCTTCTCATTTCATACCCTCGAGTAGCTACGGTGGTACTGGATTTGGTAACAGTTTAGCCTCCGGTGGACGGTGGCGCCTTTTTTGCTATCTCCATTTGATTCAGGCCACAAGTATTCTTGACTCGTTGATTTTGCTTCAAGCCCCGGATTTGATCGTGTCTTGCTGTTAGCGTTGCTATGAGTTGGAGTAAGCTTTGCAATGTGTTTTTTTCTCGTGGGTGCGCTTTCTTTTATGTCCTAGAGGAGCTGGCTATAGTAAGGCTAATGGCGCTCGATGCGTTCTGGGAAAGCTCATGGATTTGATATTCGGTCTCTCTTAGACTCTCGTTTGACTTGTCTGCTGTTGACGGCCCATTGACTTTTTTGGATTCGGCTACTTGCAGTTGCTCTTATCTAAAACCATTTTTCTTTTAGTGAAATATTTCCCTTCGTCATTGCATTAGCAACAGACAAAACACAGGTCTTCTTTTCTAGAAGAGGTGGAAAGTTGGCGAATAGGAAGAGAAAATAAAAAGAAAAGGTTTGCCAAGTCGGGAAGATTTAGACTACGTCTTTAGTTCTTACTTAGCCCTTACTACTACGAAACACTCCATATTTCGTAGAACGGTGTGGTTCTCACATAATTAATAATATTAATTGTAAATATAATGTCGTGTCCTAGTTAAATTTTATGCAATATGTATTGTTTAAACCAATATAAAGTAAACATGTGGCAAAAGAGAGCCACCTCTCTCCTCCTTTTTGTATATATATTTTTTTTTTCTTATTTAGATTTCCTACAACACCACAACCTCTCAATTTTTTTGTGCTAATTTTCAACTATTCCCAAGGGTAGGTAACGCTATATTTCCCAAATCCTTTAATCATATGCTTTCCCCGTCTCTATATATATGATAAATCCAAAACACTCACACACACATTAAGATCATCACTCTTATGTTTTAATCGATTCTCTTGTTTTGTTTTGTTTTTTGTCTTAGAACACAAACCACCAAACACAACATGGCTGGGGCAACATCATCAAAGGTTCACGTTACTCCTCTCAGGAACGATGAGCGTTTACGTATCCTTGAAAATGCCACCGAGAAAATGAGGTCCCAAGGTGCGCTTGATACAGCACTTGACCTTCGTGCGCTAGGTTTGTGTCTCAAATTTCCATTTCGTTTATGCAAGCCCACACACGCGCTTTTCTCTTGTGTTCTCTTATTTCTTATTTTTAATTTTTTCTTTTCACAGCTTCTCAAACCAGTAACTACAATCGTTCCGAACTCGAACTACTTGTTTGTCTTGCTCAAGGGAATGCTCTGTCCGCCCAACTTTTGAAAAACGAAGGAGTGCCCACGACGGAGGGGTTGAAGCTAACAACCGGAGATTTCGAGTCTGCGATGGATGATGTGACACCGGCAACTCAAAGGTGATTTCCGTTGAATCATGAGTTTTTATACTTTTCAATGATTTTTTTTTTTTTCAATTTTTGATCGATAAGCTTTTAGGGGATGGATGCTGATATCTTTTCCATGATTTTATTTCAATATATTTTGTTTCCAGCTCATCCATACAAATTTTTTTTCCTATGGTTTTAGCTGTCCATGATGCTGTCAAGAAAGAAGGGCTGAGGAAAGTCGTATATCATGAGACGATGGCTACAATGGTTATAATGATACGTCTATTAATTGTATGTTATAATGAAGGTTTGATGCATAATTTACTACTTAATTGTTTGGTTATAATCATCTGATGTATAGAAATAGCGTCTGGTAATATACGTACTAGTGAATCTTATATTTGGACGGCTCTTAGTTTGCTATATGAATAAATAACTAAATATCAAAAATTCAAAATTTGAAGTACATTTGGGAAAATAACTTTTTTTTCTTTTCGTAAGATTAACATAATTAAGTTCTTGTCATTTGAATAAATATCAAAACTTGAAAATTATTATTCTTAATATCCAAAAAAAATATACTTAAAATAACTTAAAATAAATTATTGTTCATAATTTAAATATTCTAGATATTTTTGTTAAAAAATGTAAATTCTTGTCAATAATGTTATGGAACGGGTTAGAGTTAACAGAAATATGTTTGTATAGTTTTTTACGGGTTGGTCTACTAAAATACACAAAACATTTTAGTTTGATATCAAATGAGTTAACGAGAAGTGTTACGCAAATCTTAACCAGTCAAAATAAAATAAAATATATAATCTAATATTATAAAATCTAAATATTAATCAAAACATATTAAAAACAAATACAAAACTATATATTTTTTTAGTAATTATTCAAAAAAAATTTTGGGATATAAGGCGGGTTAAAATCTAATATTGTTTATTTATTGATGTACTCTTATTTGTTCTCAATTATAAATTCTTACGTCTATATATATATATATATATATATAATAACATATATACAATATCGACGTAAGAATATTGAATCAGAATGACGAAATATATCTGTAACAAGAATGACGAAAATATCTTACGTCTATATATAAATTATTCGTTATATAATATATAATAATATATCTGTAATAAGAATGACGAAAATTTTAAGAGTTAAGACATGAACCGAATTCGAAGTTAACCCAAAAGTTCATCTATAATGGTGGCGGGGTCATGAAGACATGAACCATGAGTTGAAAGAGGAATTATTTATTATATATAAACTAGATTTTAATTGTGCATATTTTTTATTATTTTTTATATTTTATATTGTATTTATTTGTTAAATTTTGAATATTTTTCAAATAGAAGAGTAACTAAATTTCCCCGCGATTTGTGCGTTATATGTTTATATTTATTTTTAACCCGCAATATACTTGATGACCATTTGTTTGTTATATTTAGTTTATTTTGTTTAGTGCTTGAGATTTTATTTCGATTTTTATTTATTATTACAAAAAATAAAGGATCTAAATACATAGTAAATCATTTATACGCTATGATTAAGTCACATTTTTCCTAATGATTTAATTATTTTACACAATCTTAGATAAATCAACTTTATTTTTATATGTCAAATATTATAATATTAATATTGTTAAAAAAAAGAGGATTTAACTCATGTTAGCACAAATTTATTGATATTTTATTAATTCCAACATGTCTTCTTTATAACTCATCTACTATATAACCATATTATATAGTATTTTCAAAAATTATAATTTTACATATTCGTAATATTTCAAAATTTTATTAATTTTATATATTTTAATTATAATAGTTAAATAAATGTGAATCGAAGTTCTTCTTATATTAAGAATCAAAGACCACAGGCTTCGGAAAACAAAATAGGAATAAAATTGTTGTTTTCTTTGTTTGCAAAGAATTCAGAGATAGAATATCTTCAATACACAATAGAAAGTATGGTTAAATATATCATAATTTCTGTTTTCATATTGATTATGCTGTATTTTTTTAAATTGGAATGGTATGTAAAATATTTAGGAAACAACATTTGAAATAATGCTATTTTAGGAAATTTCTTAGGAATTAATTTTGTAAATAAGTATAAATAAAAGGGTAGAACCCAAAATATATTTCAAAAATGTATATATAGATAACTATGGAGGCTTTTTCACAAAATGGAAAATTCTTTACAATATACGAAGTTCCAAACTTGTGCTTCTACTGCTGGAAATGGTCCTACTTCTTCACATTGATCTGTAACTAAATAAAGACCTTTTTCGATACTCACTAAGAGTTCACTGATTTTTAATAATTTCTGTTTTTTTTTTTTTGGGATTTATTAGGTTTATGTACTTTTCATATGTGTAACTTTAATCTTCAATGTATATATTCAGAGATGATATGTTGATAATACAATATTACTTACGTTTCTTGTCACCCAAGAATTTCCTCTTGCCATACTCTGTTTTCTTCACAGAACTTAGACCCTCCTCTGTTTTTGTTTTTTATGAGCTCGCAAACCTACCTATACATAATTACACACAATGATTTAGAGGGGTATTGAACTTGTATTTAGAGTATTTTTAAAATCACTTGTTATTTTGATGATTTAAAAAAAAAAAAAAAATTCTTTGTTATTCAACTTGGAATTCATGTAAAGTCATTTAAAAATTAAAATAATATACAATCTCTTGTTATTCAATCAGTGATTTACAAAAATTACTTGAAATCTAATGTTATTCAAAATATCACAATTTAAAAAAAAAATGCTGTTGTGAATGATTCTAGAAGACTTTTCCTTATTTTTTAGTTGAAAAATATGTCTAACAAAATCATACCCTTGAGGTAGTTTTTTAAATGATTTCAGAAGAAGAAAAAACTGTATAACATGGGAAATCAAATTTGAAACAGAAAATCAATTTCTGCTCTCACCTAGACTGCTAGACACGTCTTCTCGCTCTTCCCCACTCCTTCGCTCCAATCCTACCACTGGTGAATTCGGTCTTGGTCTGTATTAAGATCGGAGAGCTTGGTGGATTAACAATTCTACTTAATGCTCTTACTCAAACAAGTTTAATTTATTTACTGTCCAGGAAATCCCTACAGAATTGACAAATGACCTAAAGCTTGTCTATCATTGATTCATTGTGGAATAACTGCACGGAAGCTGCCGGTATGTGATTTCATTTTTTGGCGGGTGCTTTTTTTTTTGTCCTTATCATCTCGTCTGTGATTAGAGCACAATCCTCAAATAGCTGTTGAGATTCTGGCCAAGTTGATTAACTCCCGAGAGATTGTTGAGTAATTCATCCATGTTATCGGTTCCACCATTTACTAGAGCTGTTTTGTAAATGGTATAATTATATATTGTTTTCGATCTGTAGCAGCAAGACAAATACATGCAAAATAGGCTTGTACGGCTTGTTTGCGTCTTCTTAAAAAGCTTAATTCGTAACAACATCATTCAACGGTATGCATTCTCTGTTTTTGACTGATTGCTATCAAATTTGGGGATTTTGCTTTGCTAATAACACAAAGAAAGATCAACAGATAGAAACATTCACAGAGGAATTTGTAGTCTATCATTATGCTTTACACAATTGGGTAACATATATGTTTTTTTTTTTTTTTTTGTGTGGTAAGTGTAATAGTGAAGGATCTATTCATAGAAGTTCAAGCTTTCTGCATTGAGTTTTCTCGGATTCAAGAAGCAGCTGGTCTTTTCCGGTCCCTAGGCCTAGGCTGCTAACAGTTGACCATGAAAGGTTTGAACCGATAATACCAACTGCTGGTTCTGATCCAGAGTTGTTGTTTGATTCGACGAAGTCACTTATTTTATACATTCAATGTATATGTTTGTTACATACAGTACTTGCATGTATTACTATATTTTCCATTTTAAAGAAATGGTTGAGTTTAAGTATAAAGAATTGTTGAGAACAACGATTTGTTGAATGCATTGTTATTGTTCTTGTTTATTGAAAGTTCAAGCATAGTTTAGTTTTTGTAGCTCGCTCTAGTGATACGATGGTAGCTGTAAGAAAGATTCTGAACCAGGGTGGTTCGTATGCGACGAGGACACGGTCCCTTCCTTCTCAAATTTTGTTCTTTTTAATTTGTGTGGTAAAATCACTCAAAGTTTAATAATAAAATCTCAAACAATCACATTTCATTTTCTTTTTAAAAATATAAAATCTCTAATAAGAATAATCAAATCTCATAAAAACTCACTCAATCATTCAAAATTCTAAAATATTAAAATCCTACCAAATATTTTAAAATGTCAAGACAATTACCCCTCTAAGTTGCCTTAACAAAATGTTTTCCCCAATTCTCTATTTAAGCGAGAGCAGCATGAGCTAAAGCAATCCTTTCACCTCTTGCTAAACAAACAGCTATGGTGACTACATCACTCAAAATTGGAGATCAGCGGTAAAATAAATAAAATTCCATGTAGATGTATACTTGTACTGACCAAGTTAAGAGCCTCTAAAGAATCAAATATTAATTTTAACAAAAGGAAAAGGATTACTAAAATAAAACCATAACCACATATTTAAATAGAATCATTCTTTTTGGGTTTAGTTAATTTATAGAGTTTGATAATCCATTACGACCTAAACCAATCTCGGCTATGCCATCTGAAGGCTCCTGCAATGTGAGTCTTATCCTGTCCTCCATACAATTTCATTACACAAACAATATGTGAGTTCCTAAAATCAGATGCTAAATTTTCCTGTAACTTCACCAAGGCAATCAAAGAAGTGAGTAATGTTGAGTTTCTCCTTCCTGGTGTAGATACTCCCTTTAGACCTGCCATCTCTTCGGGCTGCCATTTCGATAAGAAAGTACAGCTGCTTGATTGGAATCTATACGTAACATGTGATCAAATGATTAATTAGAAGTATGGTCATATCATAATTATAGTCCCTTTGGTTTGTCAGTTCTAATAAAATAGTATGCGATAATAACTAAAGACACAATGAGATCGAGACCACATACATCATTAAGGGCTTTGGAAGCTTCTTTGATATCATCCTCTGAGAACACATCTAGTTGCTCCAGCACCTGAAGAATGAAACATGTTAGAAAAGCTAGGACTGTTATGATGCGCCAACATGACCCATTTACATATGTTTTTTCCTATAGAAAATTTGGATTAAAAAAACAAAAGTATAGCCTTAAGTATGAAACCTAACACTGGCCCTCAAACATGAATGAAAAATAAGTGTGTTGCAAGAAAAACAAATTACCTTCTTTGCATCTTGTGTCCTCAGTAGTGGAACAGAGTATGTGACTGAGAAAACTTCAACCAAACCAAGAGCTTCTAAGAAGCTTAATTCACTTGTTGTACCAAGTACAAGAAGTTTGCTCCCCTGTCAACAAAAAAAACAATAACCAAATTAGTGAGATATCATGTGAAAATTACTTAAATTTTTTTAACCAGGAAACAAACCTCCGGGGGAAGTTTATTGAGACAGATTAACAATGTTTGAAAAACCGTGTTTGAAAACCGTGGTCCAATTTGTGAGTATTCCAACAACCTACAACAAAGTAGGCATAAATAAGAATTTATGAAACAAATCAAGTAATGGAAGGAAAGAAAGAGTAGAGATGTATGCACGACCTTTCAATATTGTCAAGGATAATAATGCTCGATGGTGATCTGTATGCATCCTCAAAGGCCTGTTCATTCACACCAAAACAAGTGTTAATAGACAATCAGAGCACAATATAAAGAAGTAGCGCAATATTTTTTTAAAGCTAGGACCTTGGCAATGCGAGCTGATTTTGTGCTCTCCTCAAGACCAGCCATTGTCTCTGCAGACACCTGTCCAAGTGGTGAAACAAAATTATCAAACAAAAAAAGAGGCAACAACTTATAAGGGTCCAAAGTTACTAACCATGCACAATGAAAGAAAAGAGCAGCACTTACTATTTTAACATATGGGAAGTTACTGTTCATGCCAATGGTTGCTGCTAAGGCAGTTTTCCCAATGGCAAAAGAAGCTTAGATATTAGAAAACGCTAGAAACAACACGCCAAAACATAGATAACGTTTGTTTATCTCTTTTAAAATAAAGTATGTAAAGGTACCTTCCCCTAGGTCCCTCAAGAAGGCAAGTGAGTGGAGGACTTGTTTCGATGACAACTTGGTCAACAAGAAACATGACTGTTTCGTAGATGAGCTTCTGCGGATCAACACAGTCCACAAATCCCTGGGGTCTATATATATATAGGAAACATTATACCAGCATTAGAACTTTTCCTTCAATTGAGAGCATTAATTACTCAGATTGTCTGAAGAGCAGAACAATTGATTCAACCAAATTTACCTGCAGTTTCGAAGGTCCTTTGAAGAGGCTCCAAATGCAGGTTTTACTTCACCTAATGCTTGAAGAAAATCCTCCATTGTGACATTGATATTCTCTTCATCCACTGGTTTTGTGCTAGCAAGTAATAAATGCCTATGTCACAAGTAACAAGTCACAAATCATTTCTGTCAATCTTATAAACATGCAGAACAGAATTGGCAATTATCAATGGTTTGAACAAGTATAATCGATGAAAGCATACCAAGCTCCTGGAGATTGACATCAGGAGAAAGGAAAGAGTTTTCCTTCATCATATTCGTATGAATCTAAAGAATTTCTAAACGTCCAGCCTCATCGGGAAGGCCAATCTCAATATGAACCTCTAACCTTCCAGGCCTGTAGAACTCAAAACATTATTATCTATGTCCACTAACTCAAATCTAAAGTAACACACAATACATTTTGGATGGCATCTCGTTAAAGTGAATATAAGAATATATAAGAATATAAACTACTTTATACATAATTGGATTAATAATGAAATGACACTACTAATTACACAGGGAGGCATAGAGACCTTAGAAGAGCTTCATCAAGCATATCCTTCCGGTTTGTCATTCCAATAAGTAAAACATTGTTCAAGGCCTCCACACCATCTATCTGGAAAATAACAAGTGTTAGCCATATCTGAAAAGATAAAAAAAACAAGTCTATTTTTGGGCCAATAGCTTGATCGTTTGCAAACCTGTGTCAGGAGCTGGTTTACAGTACTGTCATGGACACCTATGCCATCCCTGCTTGATCCTCTTGACTGAAATTTTGCAATACATATAATTTATATAACATAGTTTTAACTCATATAGTCTACCAATCAACGATCATTGCTCAAAAAATTCGACGGTGTATATGATTGTTCGCTGCACTGAAGCAACATTCTACTCTCCAAGATCAATAGGGAAGCATAAAACATGAGTGTGTTTTAAATGACCGTAGCTTTAATAAAGTCATGTACCTTACAAATAGCATCGATTTCATCGAAAATAATGACATGCAGCTCACTGTCATCACCTGAAAAGTTTAATAAGAATGCCAAAAATTAGCACACTTGCAAGAAAAGGATAACATAAAAGCACAAGGCAGGTTCTTCCGCACCAAGGTTTTTCTGGTCATTCTCAGCATCAGCAAACAGGTCTCTAACATTCTTCTCTGTCTCACCCACAAACTTGCTTAGCACCTGAGGACCATTCACGATCTATATGATGTGAAGATAAGAGAGAAAGAAAAAAGGAAGGATTTAACACATTTATACTTCTTGAATAAAGTCAACAGAACATTTGTGTTAAGAGGATCAGAAACAAACCTTTGGCTCCTTTCCATTAAGCATTTTTCCAATTTGGCGTGCAATCAAGGTCTTGCCAGTACCAGGAGGTCCGAAAAGAAGCACCCCTTTAATGTGCTTTGTCCCAAGTCTACAAGATCAAAAGAATATTAACTTTAAAGGGAGTTCCACGCAGCATAAAACTTTCAAAAATCTGCTTGAAGAACAAATCACAAGAGACCTGTTGCTGACATGAGGAGGAAATATACGAGAAGCAAATGCTCTTCGGAATATATCAACAAACTCTGCCTTTAAGCCACCAATACCAAGGGACTGAAGGTTGAACTCCTTCTATTTAAATATTTTGCTAGTAGCAGCCTCTCGCTGGTTGATAACCTGTTACACAAATCAGGTTTCGGATAGCAAGTAACATGTTGAAGTGAGATTACATGTTGAAAGTAAATGTCAATTGGATTGACTGTCACACCCAAGTGATTAAACAAAAATGTGATTCCAAGAGAATTGATAAAAACCAGACCTTTATACCAGTTGCATTTGATGCTTCAAACACAAAATATGTGTCGTCGCAGATCATCCCTCTTTCTATGCCATTAAACTGGTCTTGCCCCTCTGTTACCCGCTCGATTGACCGTAAAAATGTAATTACTTCCATGATACTCAAATGTAACTCTCTGGCCTACTGTCAAGACCTGCATATAAGCATGCATAGTTTCAACGTGAACCAATTTTCAAAATATTCAACGTGAACCAGTTTTCAAAATATACAAAGCATATCTATTAGGAGCCAAATTACAAAAGGCCAAGACATGATATACGAAGCAAGAATCAAAAAAGATTTACCTGGTTAACGAATTTCCTCTTGAGTTGGGTTGAAAGAAGCACAGCATCAACCTGTTCGTTTTTAGTGCCTTTCTTTACAAACTCTAACTCAAGTGCCAGCAAAGTCAGATCAAAATATTCAGGAGGAACGAATCTGCAAGAAACAGAACAGTCTTTAGAGACAGACCAAACAAACTACGAGACAAGACAAAAATCTTTAAAGGACCCCCAAGTGTGAGAAATACCTGCTGATGGATACCAAGTCATCAGCAGAAACTCTAGCATGTCTTCGATGAACAGCATTCAGAGCAATAGTTCTATCATGGATGCTCTCATGTCAAGTATGTAACAGTTAAGGTTAACTTACAAAAAAGAATTGAGTAGCAGTCCGACTAACTGAACCCAATATATATAGTAGGGCATTGATACAAATAAAGCTCACCTCTTCCTATCCGACCAAACAAACAAAAAGTTCAAAACCTAAAACTTGAGGACCAAGATAAAAGTGGCTAAATTTCTAACTTTACACGACCGGCTCCGTAAAATACGGGAGTAACAAGTGAGGTAGTTCAATATGTGTAACTTGAGAAAACTATGTACTACTTGAAATCAGAAATCGCATTGTAAGGGTAGCAAATAAACTTGAAAACAGAGGTAAGATAACAAAAGAAAAAAAAAGATATGACAAAGATAAAACGAAGACGTCAGCGACGTTGGCGAGGAGGAGATCGGTGCCGGGAACCGCGAATTGACAGAGATCAGAGGGTGAGCAGTAAGCGAGGTTGGTTAAAGCTAGATGAGCCGCCGGAGTGGTGGTCATCTTCATGGTTATGACGACGGATGAATGTGATGATCCAGAGCGATCCGCCATGACTTGTAAAAGTTGTTTCCTTCGTTGAGAAGTATAATAAACGGCGAGGAGAGTCAAATTCTTTTCCCTTCAGACATTGGGGGATAGTACTTGACTATAAATAAGTTTTTTTCCTTTTTTTTTAAATCTCCAACCCTAATGGTTGATTCGTGAACCAGCCACAATAGAAACTTCACATAATTATCTAATTAAGGTAACTGACATTTTCCAAAAGCCAATTAGGCAACAAAGTATTCAATAAGTAAGTTCCAAAGAAGAAAAAAAATGTTAATTGGTAAGTTACTTTTGTACGATATCTATCACAGGACAGGATTCTGTTTGAACTCATGTTAAACTAAAGTGATCTTCATGGACTACTGCGAAATAAAAGTACAACCAGGCAGGAAATATATGAAAAAGTAAAGTCAATATGTCATATTTAGGTGACGTGGTAATAATATTATTAAGTTATTTGCATATCTTTGTTTTAAGAAGAAAAAGTAAAAATTCTTCTTACCAAACTTATAAAAGTTTGATACTTTGTATTTTGTAGGATAAACTAGGTCTAGTAGATGAAAGGTGGTTTCTTTTTTACAAGTTGCTTAAATCCTGGATAGTTCTAAAGTTTGTAATACTAACCCATATTAGTTACTCAAAAATAAATTAATCATATAATTAATATTAAACAAATCAAAGCAATCCACTAACTATTTAAACCAAAATCATCTTTCCACTAGAGAAACCTTCATAGGTTTCTCAATCATTAAGATATTAAGAGCATTGTTTCTTGTCAAGGAAGGTTCATAATTCTGGAAAAGGAAATGATTGTGATCACCTATTCTTTGAAGTTCAAGTCGTATTTCTTGTCTGATGAGTAGAACTCGGATGCAGCGACATCCATTCCAATGACAACTTTGCCAGTGTATCCAGCCTTCTCGATGGCAGTCTTGAGCAGTTCAAGACCTTCCTTGTTCTCCTGAATGTTTGGTGCAAATCCACCTTCATCACCAACGTTTGTTGCATCCTGGTCTTACAATTACTTAATCACACACTGAAAAAGAGCCAGAAGAGTAAATTCGTCACATAAAAGAAATGTGAGACAAGTCATGTTAACCCCAAGGGATCAATCAGTACAACAAAAGACATGTTGTTTGACTTAGAATACGTTATTAAATCATAATTCACCAAAATGATTCTATGATTCAACATATATGTCTACTACATAAGACAAAAGTAACGAATAACAAGAACCTACAGTGAGTTCTACCTGATCAGCAGATCATAATTTTTATAATAAAAATAAAGAACATAGGACGAAATGATAGTCTAGAGCTATGTGCTTCATGTGTGAGTGAAAAACAGGGTTTGCACAAAGGAAGGTGGCACCAACATTATCACAATAGACGATCGGTATGACTTGTATATGGACGCCAAGCTCAGTTAATAGATTGCAAATCCAACGTAGTTTAGCAGAGGTATTTTGGCGACTGCTCTGTATTCGGCTTCAGTGGAGGACCTAGCAACTGTTTTCTGCTTCTTTGCGGACCAGGAGACAGGGTGAGTACCCATGTAGACAATGTAGGCGTTTGTGGAGACATAATCATCAGAGTCACTAGCCGCAAGAGAGTTGTGAAACCCAATACTAAGTAGATACGCCCGTAACTCCGTGTACCAAGCACGAGGAGCTTGCTTGAGGCCGTAGATCGCTTTACGGAGGCGACAAACATAGGACGGTTGATCGCTGTCAATGAAGTCGGGTGGCTGCTCCATGTAGACCTCCTCGTTGAGAGTCCCCTGTAAAAATGCATTATTGACATCCAATTGGAGAATCGGCCACGAAGAGCTCACGGCGACATCGAGGACCAAGTGGAGTGTGGTTGATTTGATCACTGGACTAAAGGTCTCCGTGTAGTCACGACCGTATTGCTGGTTATATCCCTTGGCAACAAGACGAGCTTTGCACCTGCCAAGTTTGGCATTTGGTAAAAAATTATTTTTATAGACCCACTTACATCCGACGATATTGTGATTTGGTGGTCGCGGAATCAAGTCCATTGTCTGATTTTGAGCAAAGGCGTCTATTTCTCCGGATATAGCATCTCGCCATATTTTGTCTTTCAACGCCTGGTTCAAGGTTAGAGGTTCAGTGGGATAGGGAGAGGATAAGGCAGCAGAGAGGTTTAGTTTTGATTTGGGTTTGATGATATTATTTTTACGCCTGGTCTTCATAGGGTGAACATTTTGAGTTGGGGGTGGAGGTACGATGACGGGATGAGAGTCGGTGGACGAGGGATCGGAGGTCGAGGGAGAAGTGGGTGTCGAGGGTGGTGAGGTGGGTGTCGAGTGATGATAAGTGGGTGTCGGGGGTTGAGAGGAGGATGAAGACGTTGGGTTGTGAATAGAGTGGGCTGAGGATGTGTTAGTGGGCTGTAAGTGTGGATTTGGTCCAAGGTCTGGGCTTGAAATTCTTGATGGGCTGGACTGAGTGTTATCGGGCTCTGCAACGACACTAGGTGAGTTAGAGGCACTTAACGTGTCTGTGGAATTGATTTTCGGCGACGCATCCCAGTGAGAAGCTGAGCTCAAGGTCCCGGCGGAGACACTGACGGTGAGACGAGTGGCGGCGGGTGAAAAGGAATGACATCAACGGAAGGTGGGGTTGGAGAAGAGGAGGAGAGGGGTGTTTGAGGAGAAGATTCGGGAGGTGACTTGAACGGGAACCGGGTTTCCTCAAATTTAACGTGACGAGAGACATAAACTCGGCCAGTGCTAGGTTGAACACATAGGTAGGCGCTCTGAGTGAGAGAGTATCCCAAAAACACACACGAAGTTAAACGGTGCTCGAGCTTGTGGGCGGTGTACGGACGTAACCATGGGAAGCAAAGACAGCCAAATACTCTGAGTTTGGAGTAATTTGGTGACGATCCAAACAACCGCTGGAACGGAGACTCCATGTCAATGACTGGTGTCGGAAGACGATTGATAAGATAGACGGCGGTGGCGAAGGCGTACGGCCAATATGTGTTAGGAAGACCACCATGTGTGAGGAGCGAGAGACCAGTTTCGACAACATGGCAGTGCTTCCTCTCTGAAACTCCATTGTGCTCCGGCGTGTGCGGCGGTGAGGTGAAATGAGAGATACCCGAGATAGATAGAAAATTTCTGAGGGCCACAAACTCTCCTCCATTGTCTGAATATAGAGTGCCAATCCTTGTACCGAACTTGTTTTCCACGAGTGCTTTGAATGGGATGAAAGCTTGAGATTTGTTTTTAAGGGGATATAACCAGGTATAGCGAGTATGGTGATCAATGAGAATCAAATAATATTTGTAGTTATCAACAGAGACAATGGAAGAAGTCCAGACATCAGAAAAAATATATTCAAGAGGTCGTGTGGATGTGATAGAGGTTTGAGAAAAGGGTAGCTTGTGGCTTTTATTAATAGAGCAATCAGAACAAAACAAATTTTGAGAAGAAGATGTAGAGTAGGGATGTGAGAATTTAGAAACGACAGATGTAAGAATGGGTGAAGCAGGGTGGCCTACGCGATGGTGCTAGTCCACTAAGGTTGGTTTGGAGGGTGTTGAAGCAAAGAAAGCAGAGAGGGTTGTTTGTGAAGCCAGCCACTCGTAAAGCTCGTCTCTAGTGTTGCCTTGTAGCAACAGGGCCCCCGAGCTCAGATCCTTCACCTGAAAGGAAGCAGGAAAGAATGCAACAGACACTTTATTATCATTGCATAGCCGATAAACAGAAATTAATTTTTTTGTGGATATGAGGAACATAGAGAACTCGATTCAAGAATAGGTTGTGAGAGGGAGAGGGTAGAGATAGTGAACCAGTGTGAGAGATCTGGAGACCGGAACCATCACCAATAAGAACAGAGTCATCACCACGATATGGTTGGTGCGTTGCAAGTTCGTGAAGGTCACTGGTCATGTGATGAGAGGCTCCACTGTCCAAGAGCCAAGGGTTGGGGGAAGACGGAGCAGTGAGAGCGAAATTGGAACGGGGCTGCCATGGACGAACAGGAGTGGGAAGAAGACCATTGGATTGAGCGGCTTGATGAAGCTGAGAACAGCGTTTGGCGCTATGACCGAAGACACCACACAACTGACACTTGCCTTGGTAACCACCGGTAGAACGGTTGTCTTGACGCGGCGACGATAGGTATTGGAGGACCTATTGTTTCATTGTTGATGTGAACGCTGAGCAGACTTGTGTGGAGGACGAGGGCGAGATGTAGCAACATTGGCAGAGAGAGGAACAGATGGAGACGTGACAAGAACAGCGGTCAACAACTGAGCTTCTTTGTTGAGAAGCTTTTCATGAACTTCAGTGAGTTTGGGGGATACTTCACGACCTTCAACTTGATCAACAACAGATCTGTAGTCTTCAGGGAGACCACGAAGAACAACTTCAATCTGCTCATCAAGATCAAAAGGCTTACCAAGGAGAGCCAATTTGTCAAAATGAGTAGTTAAGCCTTGCATATACTCATCGATCGTTTTATCACCTTTGGAAAATTGTTGTAGTTGAAGTCGTAACTGCTGAATGTGACCCTTGCTAGATTTAGCGAAGAGATCAGCAACAATGCGCCACATTTCAGCAGCAGTTTTTGTGGTAGTGACAAGAGGTTGCACCGATGGAGACAGAGTGCCGAGAAGTCCACTATAGATCAGCTTGTCTTGTCTCTTCCATTTGAGAAAATCTGGGTTCGGAACTGTGGCATCATTGGAGACAATGGTCTGAGCCGGAGGAAGACTAGAACCATCAACATAGCCGGCCAAGTCGTACCCATCGAGAAGAGAGTGGATCTGGAGACTCCAAGTGATGTAGTTGAGAGAAGTGAGCTTAATAACATTACTCATGTTAATGTTGAGAAAGCTTTGGGTATAATCAATCACTTCAGCGGTGTTAGCCATGAAGACAAGAAAAGAAAAAGATAGAAAACAGAGGAGAAAAGAAGAAGGAAACCGAGAGAAACGAGATACAGAAAAAAAAATTTAGAGATCTTTTACTGCTCTGATGCCATGTAGAAGATGAGTCTTATTCATGAACGAGATCTTTACACACATATATATAGTTTGTACAGAGTAGATATTCTAGGTTAAAAACATAAACAGAACATTCTATATACAACATGATACGGGATATTCAGTAATGAAGAGCGTATCACTTGCGTATCAAGGTGTATCCTTAACACATACAACACAAAACAAGAAACATTTTTTTTTTTTGAATTTAATATTAAATTATATTCAAAACAAAAATAACTGTTTTACAACAAGTGCATCAATAGCTTTAAACGTTTGCTATAAAACTGAAGAGTAGAAAAAATTGTGATTAATGCAAAATCTAAGACTGAGAGCGGGCGAAGAGCCACCGTTGATAGCCCCTACATAGCGATGATCCCCCAAACGTTGAATTATGGTCAGCTGATCCTTAACTTGCTTATCTATCCAACCAATAAGAATGTCGGCAGAGTGAGATGGCTCACCATGCAGCCTACCATTCCGCTCCCGCCAGACAGTATGAAGCACAGCCTGAAACACATAGCATATAAGAAATCCATTGACCCGATCACCATGCGATCCGGAGATATAGGCCACGACCTCTGTCCAATCAGTAGTATAACGTGTGTGAAGTAGACTTTTAGCAAGAAACATTTCTCTCACCTGTAAGGACTGATAATAGCAACCAACGAGTGTGTGATCAAAGTCTCCAGCTTTAAACGACTTGACAACGGAAAGCCTCTTGTCAAGCTTTGAATCACCCATCTGAGGAAGAGGTTTAGCCTCATCTTCTTCATCTTCTTCCTCAGTTTCAACATCATCGTTGATGTCCCTGTAAGGCTCGTTACATCTAGGACAATTGCCCCCACCGCTTGTGATACAATCAAAGTAACAATCTCTACAGATCTTGAAACCACACTCACATCTCCCATGAACAACCTTCTCATCACAAACAAACCAAAAAATATCAGTCCAACATCTCTAAGAAACATCTCTAAGAAGACCATCGCTCATCACCAAAAGCTAAACCCTATAGATTCGATCACACAAAATAAAATAAAAATAAACAGAGCAATTGAGAAATAGACTTACAGATCGAGGACGGCGTCTTCATCTTCCTTGGCGGTAGTGACGGCAACCACCTCAAGCCTAACGATGAGAGGTGTTCGCGAAAAGAAAGAAGAAAATGAGGAGAAAAAAAATTGTTTTTTGTTATGAAACTAGAGAGTTGAAGGATGAAATCTCTTGTTCTTATTAATGATAATCGAATGAGGTTACATATATATAGTAGAGTACAAGGGCTAAAGCCCATAAAGCAATAGAGTACATAAGATAGGCCATGGGCCGCGAAGCAATGGCCGATGGGCCGTACATGTGCGGACAGTAAATGGGCCGTAAGGCCATGTCCTAACGGACTGTGAGCGGGCCGGTCTAT
>NC_025695.1:11258458-11259674 GCF_000633955.1 Camelina sativa | reverse complement strand
TCCGATCTCCCTTGATGTAACCTTCCTTGAGTTGTGCGATACAGGCCGAATTGTCCTCATATATGACCGTTGCTTCTTTGCTGTCGTCCATGCCGCTATCCGTCCATATATGTTGAGTCATCGAACAGAACGCACTAAACCTTCTTTGCTATAACCTGCATCAACAATACCAACTAAAACCTTCTTTGTTATAGTTAGTATAATATAAACCCAAATCTTACCTTCCTTGTAGGTAACATAATAAATACTTAATTTTACTCTAGTGCCTTTGGGTTAGTCAAGAACTAATTCTTGCTAGGAGGTTCACGGCAAAACTTATCTCTGGTCTAGTGTGGCTAGCCAAGATTAATTCTCCTATAGCACTGAGGTATGGCATTTCAGGACCGAGAACTTTCTCATTGTCCTTCTTTGGACCAATGGATCTTTATCCAAATCAATGCTCCTTACAACCATTGGGCTAGTCAATGGGTGAGCTTAGTCCTTATTAAAACTCTTGAGTACTTTTCTGTATATGCCATTTGATTGTAACCCCAAACAGAAATTTTCTTTTGCCTAGGTCTTTCATTTCAAATTCTTTCTTGTTTGGGCGATTTAACCAGGGGTTCCAAGGATGTTTAAACCATCCATATAGACTGCTATTATCACAAATCCTTTGTTTGCAAACTTCTTTATCAATACATGGACTGATGGGATCATTTTATAGCCTTCTTTGGCTAGGTACTTGCTTAATCTATTGTACCATATACACCCACTTTGTTTCAGTCCATAAAGGTATTTGTCTAGCCTTATGCAGTATTTTCTCGAGAACCACTCTTATAATTGAGCTCTATACCCTCTGGTAATCTCATTTCATTTTCCAGTGGACCATGTAAGTATACGGTTTTAACATCCATTAACCGTAAATCCAGTTTTTCTTTTATAGCCAGACTTATTAAAGTCGTTGCATCCATCACAGGGAGTAAGTCTCCTCATAATCTATTCCTGGTCTTTGAGAGAATACTTGTGCTATAAGTCGTGCCTTATCTCACGCTTTCATTACTCTCATTTCTCTTTTTTACAAAGACCAACTTATGTCCAACTGGTTTATATCAAATGTTGTCCTTAAGGTCGGACCAAACACATTTCTCTTCTTTAAAGAGTTTAACTCCACGTCAATGGCTTCTTTCTATTTTAGCCAATCTTTACTTTGAGTGCACTCTAATATAGACGTGAGTTC
>NC_025695.1:11234605-11257925 GCF_000633955.1 Camelina sativa | reverse complement strand
CGGATGGCCAATCCGGTCATGCCATAAAGTGAATTATTGAACATTTCGTTCATTGCCATATTAGCCTCTATTATATTAATCTTAGCATGGTAAAAACCAGTGGCTAGTGCAAGGTATAGACTTCTAGGATTCTCTTTAGATCCTTGGGTGATCTTAGTAATATATATAGGAACTCTTGGTTTCCTTCACCCTTAGTTTCAATATGGAAATCATTCAAATGAATGTCCTTAAAGCTCAATAAGTTTCTCTTAGAGCTGGGTGATTATAATGCAACACTTAGTTCAAAATGTGTGCCATAAAATATATGCCTGGCCGTAGCCTTCACATAGGCTTGCTATACCGGCTTATCTTTGCTAATATTGGCTTTGTGTGGCTTAATCCACTATCCACCACACTTATTTTCTTGTCCTTAACCATTTCCAATAATGGACAAGGATTTTAAGTTTTAAACAAGCAAATATATAATATAATTGAATTTAAACCAAAATAATAATTCAATCAAATTCAAAAGCATAGAAATTAAAATAAATACACCACATGAGTTTAAATATTTTTCTTTAGGCAACCAAAATCTCATAATCCAATTTAGGAGTTCTGCATGTCTTTATCTTATGGTTTTCTATACCATAATTATTATTACAAGTGGACTTGGTCTTATGTTGCGGGTTTAGATAACCCGCGGCCTTTACCCCGACCACGGCCGAAGCCTAATCGGTTTCTATAGCCTTGACCATCATAATTATGTCTTTGGTAAGTCCCACGACCAGGACCACCATGTCCACTTCTTCCTCGGCCACGGCCATACTTGTCTCTATGGACATAGATAGACTCATTAGTCTCTTTGGCTCTTTAGGCTCTTTAGGATTTTTCTTTGTCATGTCAACCTTGTGAGCTTCATTGCACTTTTCATTTACACATCGGTGACAAACCGATTTAGCCTTGATTTGCGGTTTAAAGGACCCACGGCCCCTACCACCGCGGCCACGGCCACTACGGCCGTAACCATCAAAACGGCTTGCCTGGCCCCAACGACCACCACGTCCTCTGCCACCACGGCCATGGCCATAGTGTCTTTTTCTGTGGACGTAGTTGGTCTCCTTGGGCTCTTTTTCCGGTAATGGGGTTGTACCGGGAGGTCTCATAGCACTATTCATCAACAGCTCATTTTCACGGTACTGTTGCTGAAGTACTATATTGTGAGTACTAAAAGTAGACAAAGTCTTCTCTAGTAACTCTCTCTCCGTGACTTCAGTACCACACAACCTTAGGATTGAGACAATCTTAAAAGCTCTGAGTTATACTCATCCATGGATTGGAATTCCTGGATCCTTAGGTTTTTCGAATTGAGCCTTTGGTAGGAGCACCATCTATTGGTGTCCATATTGTTTTTCAACTCTGTCCAAAGGTCAATAAGATTCTCAATGGTATGGTACTTGGTCCTTGAGACTCTCAGCAAGGTGATGGTGTGTATGCAAAATTGCCTTACATTTATTCTTTTAGTGCAACCATTATCATCCTTAATACACTCACATAGGTACTTTGATTTTACAAAACATGCACCCGATTATATCATGCGGTTTTTAAGACCGAACCATGTAATTCATTTGGATCATGCCATGCGGTGTTTAAGACCGAACCATGGAATCATTTTAGTCTTAGGTCATGCGGTATTTGAGACCGAAACATGCCTTGCCTTTACTTATAATTTCGAACTTAGGTCATGCGGTATTTGAGACCGAAACATGCCTTTATTCTACTCAATTTCGTGGCTTAATATGCATGAACAACAAACCTAGATAGGAACTAGCATGCATGCAATAATTTCCTTTTTCTAGATAAGATTTCCTTTTCTTAAGTTTTCCTTTTCAGTTTTGGATTAAGACAAGTTTTAGGAAATATTTTATTTAAATTTTAGGATAATTACCAAATTAAATTTGGAAGTTATCCTGATAGTTCTAGCAACCTAGAACAGTTCTATGATTTTCGAATTTCATAGTTTTAGGATCCGAAATTTTTTCTTAATTTACTAGAACAGTTTTATGTTTATAATTGATCCTATATTGTTTCTATGGAAATTCCGAATTCAACAGTCCTAAACAAGTCTATCCAATTTGATATTAATGTTCATGCAACTCTAACAATTTATGCAATTATTGGTTCTTTAATACCCTATGCATAATCCGATTTCATTATGATGCATGAACAACCAAGTTTTAAATATCCTAGAACAATTAGATCAATATTTATCTTATGAGTCTAACAATTTAGTTCTAGGTTCTTATGCAACAATCAATCAAGCAAGCATAGACAATTAATCAATCAATCGGATTTTAAGCTTGATATATCTTGGTGCAATTCACAAACAATCTAACAGCCCTATGCATCCGATTTTAAAGTTTTACAGGAATAGGACTCTTAAGATTTGTTTGTTGTGTACTTGGATGTTTTAGGGTTCCATAGGTTTTATGTATTGAATTCGATTCATAGGTTCTAAGAGAGTTTTAGATCTTAATTACCTTTCACCAATTAGGGTCTGACTGGTTTTGATCTGGGAGCTAAAGACCTCAGATTTCACTCACGAACCTCGATCAGAACCGCTATCAACCCAATCCTCGTACCACTCTCGAACTGCTCTCGGACTGCTCTCGGACAGATCCTCGTACCGCCTACGTACCGCTCTCGGCCGGAACCGCGAACTGCTATCGTCAGGAACCGCGAACTGCGAACGTCAGGAACCGCGAACTGCGAACGTCAGGAACCGCGAACTGCGAACGTCAGGAACCGCGAACTGCGAACGTCAGGAACCGCGAACTGCGAACGTCAGGAACCGCGAACTGCGAACGTCAGGAACCGCGAACTGCGAACGTCAGGAACCGCGAACTGCGAACGTCAGGAACCGCGAACTGCGAACGTCAGGAACCGCGAACTGCGAACGTCAGGAACCGCGAACTGCGAACGTCAGGAACCGCGAACTGCGAACGTCAGGAACCGCGAACTGCGAACGTCAGGAACCGCGAACTGCGAACGTCAGGAACCGCGAACTGCGAACGTCAGGAACCGCGAACTGCGAACGTCAGGAACCGCGAACCGCGAACGTCAGGAACCGCGAACGATGATGGATTCCGAACAAGGAGTAATCACCGAGAGTTTTGGATTATCACCGAGAGATCTCCGAGTTTGCCCCGGAACTTGCCGCGTACTGGATCCAAAACGGACGGAAGCTGATCGCCGAAGCTGATCGCCGGAACTTGCCGCGTACTGGATCTTCGAACATGAACTTACCCCGGACTGGCCGCGTACACGGACAGAAGATGATCGCCGAATTTGGGCGGCGGTTTTTAGGGTAAGAGATAGAGGCGGCGGCCGATTAGGGTTTTAGGGTTTTAGGGAGGAGAGAAACGGCGGCTGCCTTTAGGGTTTTAGGATTAGGGTTTTTTCAGCTGGCCTTAGAGACTATCGTGCTGATAACGTGTTATGAAACTAGAGAGTTGAAGGATGAAATCTCTTGTTCTTATTAATGATAATCGAATGAGGTTACATATATATAGTAGAGTACAAGGGCTAAAGCCCATAAAGCAATAGAGTACATAAGATAGGCCATGGGCCGCGAAGCAATGGCCGATGGGCCGTACATGTGCGGACAGTAAATGGGCCGTAAGGCCATGTCCTAACGGACTGTGAGCGGGCCGGTTTATGGAGTCCACAAGTGTTTTACAACATTTTTTATATTTAATCAACAACCAATTAGAAATAGCCACGTACCGTTTCTTTAGAGTTGCTTCCGCCGAGCAACGATTCTCAGGTTAGTGGGCCAATTTTTTTTGTTTTTTTAAGGAGAAATTGTTTGAGCAACGCAAATAGAACACCAGTGGACATGCTCATCGTCACACGGAAAAAAGTATTAATGATAATCATTTTTCCATTACCAAAATAAAAATCATAATCATTTTCCAGTAAAGACATGTAATTTTCCAATGCATTTTTGTACTACTAATTAACATTCTAATTTGTCATGGAAAAACTCCTAATTTTAATGATAATCTAGTACGTAAAACCGAATCTAAAATCTAGATCAAAAAAATCAATCCCCGTCCACGATCAAACGACAACATAACAAAATTACCAAAAGAAAAATCATAATCAGTTTTCTATTACCAAAAGAAGAATCATAATCATTTTCCAATAAAAACATATAATTTTCCAATGCATTTTTGTACTAGTAAATAATTAGATTATAGACTTTATTTCTTTAAACAATCTTATAATAAAATTTGTTCATTAAACAAACTGATTATTTTCTCTATTTTACAAACATGTATATGCTTATTTTCTCTATTTTGCAAAAAGCTCATTTACAAAAGAGTCATGTTTCTTGTTGAGCAAGCTAAAGTCAACACAAGAAGTCTTCCACTCACTTGCCTTCTTCATGGACCTAGTGGAAGGTAACTAAATTATTTCAAAATGAGTCTATGTTTAGCGTTTTGCTTCTAGTGTTTGCTGATTTTTAAGCTTCTTTGGGCAGTGGGAAAACTGCGTTGGCCGCAACCATTGGCATTGACAGTGACTTCCCATATGTCAAAATAGTAAGTACAAGTTATCATTTTGATCCTTACTAAAAAATTGTTTTTTTTTTCATTTTGTTTTACTACATTGGCAAGGTCTCTGTAGAGTCTATGAATGGCCTTCATGAGAGCAAAAAATGCGTACACATTACCAAGGTCCCTAGCTTTTTTAAGCTTTCTAGCTAGTTTCTTTCATATTTTTGTGCTCTTTTAGTTCATATCTACTAGAATTAACATTATCTGTGAACTGAGAATAGGTCTTTGAAGATGCATGCAAATCACCACTGAACATAGTTATCTCTACGATATTGAAAGGTCAATCACACTATTAGTTTCAAGCTCTTATTTCCCATACTTTGCGATTTTTATTTTTGGGGAGCTCAGTTGTATGTCTATAATTAATATTGTAGTCTCTTGGAGTACACAGAAAATGGACCGCAATTTCAAACGAAATTCTTCATACATTACTGAACTTCTTCAAACAGTCTGTTCCAGGGGTACGTAGATATTACTTATTGCGTATGTTGCAAAATTTTAGTTCACTACGGTGGTAAAAAGTTATACTAAATCTCAATAATTATTAATTTGTTTTTTGGTTGATACTTGATAGGGAAGCAAACTTCTTGTACTTGGTAAAACCAGTGAAGTAGCATTTTTGAAATCTGTTGGTTTGCGTAAAGCTTTCTATGTTGCATACAATGTTCCATAATTAAGGACAGAGGATTTTCGGAAGGTAATATGGTTTCTTTGCGCCCTCACTTTTTGTATTAGCAGCTGGTTGGTTTAATTTTTAAACTCAGGCTAAAACAAGCATGGCTCATATCGGGTCGTCTCAATCCTAACTAGGTTCTAACATACGTTTTCATGATTCATCAGGTGCTAAAGCACTTAACGTGTTCTCAGAAGATGATATTGAAGAAGCTTAGAAGGCCCTTGACGATGTATATATGAACTCAATAATCTTATTGGTTATTGAATATTATTAGATCAGTACTTCTAAACAATCTCTTATATCTTTTTTCAGACTCCAATCAAGCAGCTATACCTTCTTATGGAGATGGCAGGTCAAAGAGATGGTAGGTCCAAAGAGCCGATCTACAACAGGAAGGAAAAACTCAACATCAGTCATTTCTTAGATTGTCTTCAAGAAGTTACCGACGACATATGAAATTGCCGTTAATTCATCAAAAACTTATATATCATCTGTCTACACTTGATATTCTATATGATAATATTTCCTCTCTATAATTCGCAAACTTTCTGTTTCATTGATAGAGAAATGTGGGGGTACAAATGTGCTTTACACACAAACTCAGCTTAGGAATAAGGTAACCGAGAATATAGAATAAACCGGAAATTGGTTAATTACATTTGGTAATCTTCGTGTAAAGTTTTTTTTTTTTTTGAATTGAATGTAAAATTAATTCAAAGCAAAAAAAAAACTGTTTTTACAATGGATGTGCACCAGTTTTTAAAGCAATTCCGAAACTTTTAGATTAGAAAAATTGAAACTTATAGTATCGACTATGGCCGCGTTGCAAACCATAGGAGAAGCCCATCATCAGAGGAGTAATCTCCCTGATTTCGGATCGAGATGAATCTGTTGCGAATAGACTTGTCAATGCGCTTGACAAGTAGTGCCGAAGGAGTGGGAGGTTCACCATGACGCCGTTGATTGCGTTCTTACCAGATGTGATAGACAGCGGATTGGAAGCAATACCTGAGAGTGAATAAGCGTGTTGTGATATATTGGTTGGTATGAAGCAGTGTGAGGATGGGATTCCACTGAGAAGTGTAGTCTGCACCAAGGAACACTGCAACAAGCGTTGACCAAACAGAGCCTGTGTAGGAACAAGAGAAGAACAGATGATCCCGGGATTCCTCAGAGCCACAGAAAACACAGGCAGAGTTATGAGCAGAGTTCCATCGACAAACACGGTCACCCGTAGAAAGCCTATTGCGGATGGCTAATGATACTAAGATTTTTGTGTCTTCTAGCAGGTTCAATTAACCTTATGTAGTTGTAATACTTGAGGTGTCAATCCAGTTGGGAAACTTTACTATCACTCAAGATGCAATCAGGATTTCACAAGTCAAGCCAATTCAAAAAGAGTGTTTTTATCTAAAAATCCTAGAATGATGAAAATGCAAAACGGAAATGAACTACAGAACTAGAAACGAAAATGTATGGCAAGAAGTAAACAAAAGTAAAAACGAAAACGATTTTAAGCATGAAGAAACGAAACAGTCTCAGGAATGTAATATCAACCAAGAATATAAAAGTCCTAAGGATGGGAGTAATTGATGTCGGTGGAGTATCCTAGTCTACAGAGTGTTTAACATACGACAAGCAAACTATCCCTAAAAAATGAACATCACAACTTAGCTAATCCAATCTCTTGGCAAAAGCTACTCAGACTCAACCACTTCCATACCTAGCTCTCGCTAGAGAAACATGGTCGAGCATGCATGACAAACAAGTTCATTCACGTCAACAAACATCCTAGACAACTAATCTCTTAGGCTAGGAACGTAAGTCTCTGGCACTAGTTTGTCAGACATTTCATCAAACACCTTTTGGGGGTGGAAATGTCTCGAACCTAGTTCCAATTGATCAGAGAGAACTTAGTAATTCTAACACTAGTCCAGAAGGGAATCATACAAATCAAAACTTAAACACCCTACATCCTAAGATCCTCCACCTAGTCTATCCCATCCCCAAGAACCTTAACACTACTCAGATTCGGAAATCATCACCAAAGATACAAATCAAAAAAACATTGAACCAAGCATAATAGATAGATAGAAATGAGAAGAACAACTTTGCAGAAGAAATCAAATTAAAAAACTCAATAAACTCCAAGATGTCGGATTACAAAGTCTGAGAACGTTTTTAGGTCGTTAGGTCAAACCTTAGAAAAAAAAACGAGATAAAAGATAAGATGTCCCAAACCAAGACTTAACAACATGTATATATAGTAAAAACAAGTAAAGCCCTAAACCTAAAAACGAGAAGGTGAAGTGTCGGTTTGGGAGTCTCCTGAAGCGTGTAAGACAGAACGTCTTCCTAACATGTGCATCGAGTCGGAGTGGGCGACAGTGGCTCGATTGCTTGGGTGAGAGTGGCTCGATTGGTGTCGCTGAGAGTGGCTCGATTGGCTCGATTGGTGCCGCTGAGAGTGGCTCGATTGTTGACTCGAAGGTGGCTCGATCGTCAGCGTGGCTGAGAGTGGCTCGATTGCGTAGCTCGATTGCTTGGCTCGATCGTCCGCATTTCCGACGTCTCCTAGACACCTGAAATACTCTGAAATGCCCAATGTATGCAAGGATGATGCAAAAACTTCCTAAACATGCAAAGTGTATAAAAGAGGTTCTAAAATGATGCAAAACGACTAGTTATCCTAGCTAAATGCATGACAAATACATGCTAAGGAGATGCAAAATATAGACATATCAGCTAACCAAACAAAAAAAGAATACTTAGGTGTGGCCTTTTTAAACCAAACGCATGTAGACCAGTTGACCTTTGGAGCTGTTGAGCGGAGAAGAGCTACCGTGTCTTTTGTACTAAAGTCCCCTGTGTATGTGTTTCGTGGTCCCTTCCAGAGGGAGAGATCGACGGACTCTGTGAGGGTGAGATTAGCAATCAAAGTCTCATTGTTATTTAGGGCAATGTGGCGATGATGTTTTCTGCGATGAGTAGCTTTAACAGAAGCAACAGTGGCTTGGGCTGGGATACCAAGACCAATATGTCCCGGAAAATCAGTAAACCCAGAGAGACAACCCAGAGGGCTCCAACAATCATGCCAGAAAGAAGTGGTTTGGCCATTATGCACCTCTACTCTATGGAACTGTTGGGCCAAGTGTCGGTATTTCAGTAGCATCCTCCACATCCAAGAACCCTGGGATGTAGTAGCTTTGATTTCCTAGAAAGATCTCTGCTTCATAAGCTTTCCTGAAATCCAGCGACGCCAAAGAGAGTCCTTCCCCAACAATACTCGCCAAATAAGTTTAAGACAGCTTACCTTATTGGCTGCTTTAAGCGAGAGCAGACCGAGACCTCCTTCATCAAGGGGTCTACAGACCTCTATCCAGGAAACCTTTGCCATGTTAGGTTTAAGCGCCGGTCCAGACCAGAGAAACGCAGAACAAAGCTTGTCGAGTTGGTTGATGAACTCACTAGGGAGGTGGTAAGCTGATATCCAAAAATTTAGAGTGCCAGCAATTACTGAACGAAGCAGCTGCAGACGAACTGCAAATGATAGGTAGCGTGCATGCCACGAATTCATACGTGAACGAATACTCTCAATAATAGGAAGACAGTCAGCAAGCGTCAATTGCTTCGTTAGCAAAGGTAACCCCAGATAGCGAACAGGGAGGTGACCAGTTGAAAAGAGGAAGTGTTGAAGAATATCGGACCGACATGTCTCTGAAACCCCGGCCATGTATAAGGTGGATTTCTCCACACTTATCCGGAGTCCTGACATGACAGCAAACTCACTAAAAATCCCCAAAATCCCTTCAACAGAGGACTTTTGACCATCCACAAACACCATCAGGTCATCAGCAAAGCAGATATGTGTGAGTTGAATTCTCTGACACTTAGGATGGTATCCAATACGCCCCTCAACAGCCGCCTTATCTAACAATTTTGATAACACATTCATGTAGATAACAAATAGATAGGGGGAGAGAGAGCAACCTTGGCGCAATCCCCTTTCACTCCTGAAAAATCCAGCAAGTTATCCATTCACCTGAACTGAGAACGATGATGTGTTGATGCAGAGTTTAATCCAATGGATAAAAGTGGCTGGAAGACTCAATGCCGTAAGAACATTCAAGAGAAAATCCCATTGCACAGAGTCAAAAGCCTTGGAAATATCTATCTTCATAGCACACTGGGGTGAAATTGTATCCTTATGGTAACCTTTCACTACTTCAGACGCCAGCAATACATTTTCCATCAACAACTGGTCCATTACAAACGCAGACTGATTTGAAGCAATAAACTTAGGCAACAGAACCTTCAGTCTATTTGCAAGAATATTTGATATGACCTTATAGAGTGCATTGCAACAAGAGATGGGCCTATAATCCTTCATCACCGTGGCTGACTCCACCTTGGGGATCAAAGCTAGAATGGTAGTATTGATACCTTTAGGGAGGAAACCCTTTTCAAAGAAAGACTGAATAGCCACTGTAAAATCACCTCCCACCGTCGGCCATGCTGCTTTGAAAAATTCACTAGTGAAACCGTCTGGTCCCGGTGACTTGTTAGACGGCATGGAGAATAAGACCGATTTGATCTCTGCCGGCGTGACCGGTGTGATCAAATGTTCATGATCATCAGTAGAGCATCGAAACCTTAGTAAATGCTGCAAATCCTCCACAAATATACCCTGGTAATCCTCTGGAATATGAGTTAAAAACTCTTTAAAGAACCGCTCCGCTTCCTCCTTGATTTCCTGTGTCTGATGCAAAACATCCCCATTAGAAGTTGTGATTTGCCTAATAGTATTATGCGTCTTTCTCATCTCTGCACTGTGGAAAAAATAAGCGGTATTCTGGTCTCCTACATTCAGCCAGTGAAGTTTCGACTTTTGTTTAAGATATCCCTCCTCTAGTTTTGCAACAAAATCCCACCGCTGAAATGCATGTGTTTCCTCCTCCATCCGAGTCGGTGATGGGTTAGCCAACGTGGCTTCTTGCTTACGACAGAGGTTCTCATAAGCTTCATGTGTGCGTCGAGAGATATCTGCCAGATTGTCTCTACCCAAACAACGCAGAAGTGGCTTTAAACTCTTGAGCTTTTTTGAGAGGCGAAACAACGCAGAAGTAGAGGAGAACAGAGGAACAGAGCCCTGCCAGTGGTCCTTCACTGTAATCTGAAACTACGGGAGCAAAGTTATGACATTCGAAAATTTAAATGGCTTCTTCCCACACGGGCCCACAAAATCCAGGCAAATCCGACCGCGAGAGTGGTCATAACAACCTCCTGAATCAAACACACAATATGAATGAGGGTAACACTGCAACCAGGCTCGGTTAACTAATCCCCTATCCAATTTCTTAGAAATAGGATCCCTATCCCTCTTATGACTCCACGTGAATTGCGGGCCATGGTGTTTCAAATCAACAAGAGAGCAGTGATTAACAACATCCTGGAAATCACGCATCCCATACCGCATAGTTGGGCAGTCCACAAAAGTAGAATGCTCACTTCCATCAAGAGTCTCGTTGAAATCCTCACAAACCATCCAGGGTTTATTTTGAAGCAATGGCGAACTATGATGACTCTTAATATCATCCCATAGTTCTTTTCGACCTTCAGCTGTATTATAGGCATACACAAAAGAACACAAAAATTCCTCCTCCGCTCCTGCAAGCAGAATCCAACAGGTGATCATCTGACTACTCTTGAACACCGGCGTCACCCTGACACCATCCTTCCACACCACCCAGATATGACCAAGGCGATGATGCTCATAGTTAGACATAAAAGACCAAGATGAAAAAACTTTATTTACAAGTCGAGGAGCTATATCTTCCTTAACCTTTGTTTCCAACAAGCAACCAAATTGCATATTCCTGCTATTGATCCAGCTACGAACGATCGAGTGTTTTGATATTTTATTGAATCCTCGAACATTCCAGAAGAAACCAGACATTAAGGTTTCTTTTTGAGAACTTTCTTTTTCCCAACACCAGAATTGGTAGCTTTAGTAGCCTGGGAAACAGTAGTTGAGAGATACTTGTGGGACTCTTTCGACCCCTTTGGGAGGGAAGGCCGAATACTAAGATCAGCCTGCCTTGTTTCCTTCTCGACAACGTCAGTTGAGGTTTCTCGCTTCCCCTCAATATGGAGTTGGGTATTCGAGGCAAGGATTTCTCCGTCCTCCACATCCTTTAATGTTTCCTCCTCTGTTTCGGTATGTCCTTCCTCTCCAAGCACAGAAAACCGGGAAGGCGAAACAAAAATGCCGAGTAACCACAGGAGATCTATTCTCCACCAACCTACATCCCTTAGATGGAGAAACTGATTGCCATTCCCCATTCACACCCGACCTCTCCCCTACGTCAGCCTGACTGGGTGACTTGACGCTCTCCACTACTTTCTCTGAAACCCCTTGTACCGACTGAAAAACAGCCCCCATATGAGAGACCAGAAACATGACCTACTCCAGAGCAGCATTCTGGATATTAGTACCTGCTTCCCCAAGCGCTTCCTTAGTAGGATCCTGCACTACTGTTGAGCAGGCATAACCCTCAATACGATCAACCTCCTTCCCTTTTGCGACTCTGCAAACTTCCTTCAAATGTCCCCATTTGGAGCATACAGAGCACTTAGGGGGAAGCCACGGATATTCAAACTCCACCAATGCATCCACACCCTTTTCTGAACAAAACCGGAAAGACTTAGGCAATTCTTGTGACAAATCCGCCTCGACAAATACCTTTGCCTCCTCAAAGCTCTTACAGAGAACAGTATCAGGGTGCAACCGCTTAGGATCCCCAACTACACTCGCGAGGAACCCTAGCCCTTTCCACGTAAACATCTTATGCGGGACATGCTTGATAACCACCCATAGCGGGATCGTTTGCACATTCGGCTGAGATTCCTCTAGAATTGGCGACCACCCAGAAACCACCATCGGAACATTCGCAATATTCCACATACCACGTGCAGGACCCGATTGCGTACGTCTTTATCCCGGATCCGAAACTTCACTGTCGTGTCGTTCACTACAAACACATCGACTTTCACCTTTTGTGCCCCAACCGGCCAGATCTTGTTAACAATAACGTGAATCTTCGCCACATGCGGAACAGAGGTGGAGAGAAAATTTCCGATTAAGAAATCATCCCATAGAGGAGCCGCATCTTCCAGAATATCATCCGGAACTTGAATAGTCTGATCACCATTAACAACGGTGACATCAACTTTGTGTTTAGACAGACCTTGAGAATTTTGAACCACGGTGGAATAGGAAACCTTCACCAAACTATCAGAAGAGACCTTGTGTGACTGAGCCGCCGTAGGAGACGGTGACTGAGCCGCCATACCGACGGAGATTGTAGTACACGCCAAAAACCTAATTCGCTTTCCAAGCCGCCTGCCACGTCAGCAGAGAGAGTAAAAACTTTAAACTTAAACCTTCGTGTAAAGTTGCTTTATATATTGATATATATATATATATATATATATATATATAAAGAATATGTATAATAGTTAATGACAGTAAATTGTTAGATATATTAATGAAAACGTAAATGATTAGTACTACCTTCACATTTTGAAAAAAAAAATACTTTACATGCAAACGTCATTGTTAGAATTCTATACGTACCATGCACAATGCATGAATTATATACATTGTTGAATAAGTACCATGCACAATGCTATACGTACTTGTTGAATTCTATACGTACCATGCACACAATGCTATATAAGCATTGATGAAAATGCATGAATTATATACATTGTAGGTAAAATATATTATACAAGCTAGTTTACTAATATTACTCTGCGTTCACATAACATCTTACTAATTTTTAGATTGAAAAAAAGTAATTGACAAAAATGAACAATAAACAAAGTAAACTATATGCATGACATAAAAAAAAATAGTAAAATATAGGCATAACATAAACAAAACATAAGCAAAATATAAGGGGTGATCGCAAGGCCATTTGAAATTAAAGGTTGATAATTTCTTCCACGATTACCTTTGCATAGGAAAGAGATTGAAAGTGATCTTCAAGGAGATGGATCAGATATAAACATTTTTGCTGTACAGGTAGGTTTGCGAGAGCAGCAGGGAGCTAAAATCATTTCACCTCTTGCTAAAGGTACAGCTAGACATCACTCAAAATCAGAGATCAGCGATCACACATAAAATTCTATGTAGCGTGCAAGTTAAGTCTTTCGTGAATCAAATATCAATTTTGGCAAAAGAAACTAAAACATAAAAACATAACCACATATTTAAATAAAATCAATCTTTTTGGTTTTAGTTAAATTATAAAGTTTAATCATCCAATACGATCTAAACCTAATCTCGGTTATGCCATCTGAAGGCTCCTGCAAATGTGAGTCTTATCCTCACTGTCTTCAATACGATTTCATTACACATAAACAACAATATGAGAGTCCCTAAAATCAGATGCTAAATTTATGTAACTTCACCAAGGCAATCAAAGAAGTGAGTGATGTTGAGTTTCTCTTTCCTGGTGTAGATAGTCCCTTTAGACCTCCCATCTCTTCGGGATGCCATTTCGATAAGAAAATACAGCTGCTTGATTGGAATCTACATAAGATGTGACCAAATGTTTAAAAGTAATAGTCATATACTTATATCACGAGCCTTTTGTTTGTCAGTTCTAATAAATAGTAATGTAAATAATTAAGGACACAATGAGATCGATCAAGCTGTTGTTTCAACTTTAGTTCAATTTTAAAACATTTATAAATAACACCTTGTTATTTTTTATTTTTTTATTAGCGCCCTTATTGTTATTCTAATTGTGCTTTATATTATATATAAATTAGGTGTTGTTTGAAAAACTCAGAAATTGGTCCACGATTTTCTCAAACATTGTTGATCTTTCTCAATCAGCTTTCCCCGCATGTTTGTTTTGCTTTCTGTCATTTTTTCTCTTACTTTTGTTTATTTTATACCCTTTCGGTAAAAAAAAAATTTGTTGTAAAATATTTGGAGTGTACTTCCATAACCGGCCCATACATGTCCAAGCCCACAAAGGTCCATCGGCCATATTGTCTTAGTCTAAGTCGGTTTATGTTTAAGCCTTTGCTTTACTATATATATGTAACCTCTAAACGATTGAATCAATAATAAGAATAAGAAGAGAAAACCTCCTTCGAGTTTCTCTAGTTTACAACACGTTATCAGCACGACTTGTTCTAAACCCCAACTGAGAAAATTCCTAAAACCCTAAAGTCGCCGCCGCAAATCTCTTGTACGTTCAAGATCAAAAACGGAGGAGAAGTTCGTGGCCTGTTCGTGATTGTTGCTTGTTCGTGACCAGTTCGAGGTTCGTTGCTAGTTTGTGATCAAGTTCAAAGTTAAATCTGAGGTCTTTAGCTCCCGGATCAATTCCAGTCAACCCCAAACGGTGTAAGGTAAATAAATCGAACTCATGGGACATAGATATATATCGAACCTGATCTTAAATCTATAAGAACCCTAAAATCTACAAGTAAACAATCAACAAACAAAACCTTAAGCTTTGAAATCCTGAAACCATAAAATCCTAAAACTTTAAAATCTGATTGCTGGTTTAGGATTGCTTAGATTGCTTGCAATTACACTACTTATACCATGTTTAAAATCTGGTTGGTATTGATTGTTTGCTTGTTGCATGAAAACCTTAGAACTAGAAACCTAAAATCAAAAAGAGAAAAATATTAATCTCGTTGTTCTAGGTTGTTTAAATCCGATTGTTTTTGATTGTTTGTTTAAAAATCAAAACCCTAAAATCCAATTTAAAATCAGAATTATTCTATGTTTTGCATGAAAAAAGCCTATAAAATATTTCCTAAAATTTGTCTTAATCCTAACTAGAAAAGGAATTCATTCTAAGAAAAAGGAAAATTTAAGAAAAAGGAAATTTATCTAAGAAAAGGGAAAATTACTAAAACCTGAAATTATGTGCATATTTCCTGTTCATACTAGGATTATTTTCATGTATGTTAAAGCCACGAAATTAAGAATAAAGGCAAGGCATGTTTCGGTCTCAAATACCGCATGGCCTAAGACTAAAATAAATGCATGGTTCGGTCTCAAATACCGCATGCTACTGATCAGATGCATGTCTTGTATTGTGTAGATCGCAAAGCTAAAGAATCTCCAATATGATGCCCTTAATGTCTCTGGAGACAATTACTTACAATGGGCATTGGACACTAAGATCAACCTGAAATCAAAAGACCTATGCGAATGCATTGAGGATGAGAATGATTGCACTGAAAAGAGTAAATATAAGGCGATATTACATATACACCATCATCTTGAACCAGTACTTTACCATAGAAGATCCTCTTGACCTTTGGACAGAGTTGAAAAACAGATATGGACACCAAAAGATGATGCTCCTACCAAAGGCTCAATTCGATTGGAAAAACCTAAGGATCCAAGATTTTAAATACGTGGATGAGTATAATTCAAAACTATTTAAGATAGTCTCGATTTTGAAGTTATGTGGTAAGGAGGTTACTGAGGAGGACTTGCTAGAGAAGACATTCTCAACCTTTCACACTAATAACATATTGCTTCAGCAACAGTATCGTGAAAAGGGTTTTAAGCATATGCAAGCCTCATTTCTTGTTTGCTACTTGCTGAACAAAACAATGAGTTATTGTTGATGAACAGTGCTGTGAGGCCTCCTGGATCTACCCCCTTACCAGAGGCTCACAAGGTTGACATTACTAAGAAAGAGCCTAAAAAGCCCAAGGAAATTAAAGAGACCAACTACGTCCATAGAGATAAGTATCACGGCAGTGGCCGTCGTAGAGGACATGGTGGTCGTGGCCAGTACCAAGGAAACCAGTATGAAGGTTATGGCCATGGGAACCGATCCGACTTCGGTCGCGGTCGTGGTAGAGGCCACAGAATTTTCAAACCGCAACATAAGACTAAATCGGTTTGTCACCGATGTGGTATGGCAAATCATTGGGCTAAGACATTCAGAACATCTAAGCATCTTATTGATCTCTATCAAGAGAGATTGAAAAAGAATCCAGAAGCTAACTTGGTTCATCTCGATGATGAGGGAGATTTCGACCATGAGAATGATGACCAATTGGATTATGAAACTTCTGATTGCCTAAGAGAGGATAATTAAATTTTACATTGGTTGTATTGATTTATTTTAATTATATATGTTTTATGACTTTGAATTTTATTGAATTATTATTTTGGTTTAAATTCAATTATTTTATTTCCTTCAATATAAAATTATTAGTTTATGTTTAAAACATAAAATTCTTGTCCATTTGAGAAATGGCTGAGGACAAGAATATAATTATGGCGGATAGTGGATCAAGCCACACAATTTTGAAAGATAAGAGATATTTTGCATAATCTTATTTTGAAAAATGCCAATATTAGCACAATAGCGGGTATAACAAGTTTAATTGAAGGCTACGGCCAGACACATATTTTATTACCAAATGGCACACATCTTGAACTAAGTGATGCCTTATATTCACCCAGCTTAAAGAGAAGCTTATTGAGTTTTAAAGACATTCGTTTGAATGGTCTACATGTTGAAACGAAGGGTGAAGGAAACCAAGAGTTCCTATATATTACTGAAATCACCCAAGTCCATAAGAAGGTCCTAGAGACTATACCCGCATTAGCCACTGGTCTTTACCATGCTAAGATTAATATGATAGAGGCTAATTTGGCAATGAATAAAATGTTCAATGAAAAATTCACTTTATGGCATGACCGGCTTGGCCATCCAGGTTCGAACATGATGCGTAAGCTAATAATAAATTCAAATGGGCACACTCTAAAAGAGAGAAGAGTTATTCCTAAGAATCTCACGTGTGTAGCATGCGCACAAGGAAAACTCATTATAAGGCCATCACCAGTCAAAGTAATTAAAGAGATTTTCCACTTAAAACTATGCGTCTAGACAATGCTGGTGAATTTACATCTCAAGCGTTTAATGAATATTGTATGTCCATGGGGGTAAGTGTGGAACATCCCGTGGCACATATACATACACAAAATGGATTAGCTGAATCATTTATTAAACGTATTCAATTAATTGCTCGACCATTACTCCTAAAGTCGAAGCTTCCTGTGTCGGCTTGGGGACATGCAGTATTGCATGCATCAGAACTTATATGCATCAGGCCATCTAGTGAGCATAAATATTCACCATCCCAATTGTTAACGGGTCATGAGCTAGACATATCCCATCTAAAGACATTCGGGTGTGCCGTTTATGTACCGATTGCATCATCACAGAGAACTAAGATGGGACCTCAAAGGAGGATGGGAATATATGTTGGATATGATTCTCCCACCATTATTAAGTATCTTGAGCCAACTACGAGTGATTTATTTAAGGCCAGATACGCGGATTGTCAGTTTGCTGAATCAAAATTTCCTATGTTGGGTGGAGAGACAAACAAGCTGTTCAAGGAATTATCAAGGAATCAAACATCCTTAAATTGGCAAGATCCTCGGACTCTAGCATGTGAGGCAGAGGTCCAAAAGATTATACATTGGCAAAAGCTAGCTATTCAATTACCAGATTCCTTTGCTGACCCAAAGAGAGTTATGAAATCGTACATACCACCTTGTAACGCACCAGTATGTCTTGATGTTCAAAGGGAACACAATAATAAAGTTGTTACAGAGTCTAAGGCCCGTTCGAAATGAGGTAGACCATTAGGTTCCAAAGATAAGAACCCTCGGAAATCTAAGAAAGGTGCAAAACAAACCGAGGTTAAGGAAATTATAGACATGGCCACGGCAAATCCTAAGGTACCGAATGAGGTTTGGGACGCTGAACTTCAAGGACCTGAAGGTATTGATAACAATGGAACCGTAAGAATGTCGACATTGATGAATTATTTGCATACAAGATAGCACTTGAGATAAATGAGGATCATGAACCCACGTCTATATTACAGTGCACTCAAATTAAAGATTGGTTAAAATGGAAAGAAGCCATTGACGTGGAGTTGAACTCTTTAAAGAAGAGGAATGTGTTTGGTCCGATCTTAAGGACACCATTCGATATAAAGCCACTTGGACATAAGTGGGTCTTTGTAAGGAAGAGAAATGAGAATAATGAAATCATGAGATATAAGGCACGGCTTGTAGCACAAGGATTCTCTCAAAGACCAGGAATAGATTATGAGGAGACATACTCCCATGTGATAGATGCACCGACTTTTAGATATTTACTAAGTCTGGCTATAAAAGAAAAATTGGATTTGCGGTTAATGGATGTTGTAACCGCATACTTATATGGTCCACTGGATAATGAAATATATATGAGATTACATTAGGGTATTGAGCTCAAAGATAAGAGCGGTTCTCGAGAACAATACTGCATAAGGCTAAACAAATCCTTTTATGGACTGAAACAAAGTGGGCGAATGTGGTACAATAGATTGAGTGAGTACCTAGCCAAAGAGGGCTATAAGAATGATCCCATCAGTCCATGTATATGTAGATGATTTGAATATCCTAGGAACCTCTGGGAAAATCGTCCAAACAGTCGAAAATCTAAAGAAAGAATTTGAGATGAAAGACCTAGGCAAAACTAAATTCTGTTTGGGATTGCAGCTTGAGTAAATAAATGATGGAATCATTGTGCATCAAATGGCATATACTGAAAAGGTACTCAAGAGGTTTAATATGGACCAAGCTCACCCATTGCCTAGCCCAATGGTTGTGAGAAATTTAAATTTAGAAAATGATCCATTTGGTCCAAAGAAGGACGATGAAGAAATTCTCGGTCCTGAAGTGTCATACCTCAGTGCAATAGGATCGTTAATATTCTTGGCTAGCCACACTAGACCAGACATATGTTTTGCCGTGAACCTCCTAGCTAGATTTAGCTCATGTCCAACCCAAAGGCACTGGGACGGTATCAAACATGTGTTGCGTTACCTACAAGGAACGTTGGATTTGGGTTTATATTATACTAACTATAACAAAGAAGGTTTAGTTGGTTTTGCTGATGCAGGTTACTTATCGGATCCACATAATTCAAAGTCTCAAACCGGCTATGTGTTTACACACGGTGGTACCACATTTTCGTGACGATCTATGAAGCAAAGCATTGTGGCCACTTCATCTAATCACGCGGAGATTCTAGCAATTCACGAAGCCAGCCATGAATGTGTTTGGTTGAGATAGATGATTCAACATATCAGGACAGATTGTGGCATGGCTGACGATAAGGAAGCAACGGTTATATATGAGGACAATACGGCCTGCATCGCACAACTCAAGGAAGGGTACATTAAGGGAGGCAGCACCCCCAAGCGCATTACGGAGATCCCTTAGCATCGGCACGGTTATGTCATCCAAGGGGGAGTGTTGTAAAACATTTGGAGTGGACTTCCATAACCGGCCCATACATGTCCAAGACCACAAAGGCCCATCGGCCATATTGTCTTAGTCTAAATCGGTTTATGTTTAAGCCTTTGCTTTACTATATATATGTAACCTCTAAACGATCGAATCAATAATAAGAATAAGAAGAGAAAACCTCCTTCGAGTTTCTCTAGTTTACAACAGGATCATAATTAACTTAGACTTCTAATATGAAAGTTATGGCGGCTAAAATTTTACGGGTATGGAAAGTTGGCTCGCATATAGGAATGATTATGCATTTGAAAAAAAATTCAAAATTTGTTTGAACCTGACCAATTATATATGCTTGTAAACTAATTAGAGCAAAACATACCCGACTAAAACCCGTGTAAGCTAGCTACCATCTTTTATTTCTAAAGATTAAGCATTGATTGATCGGCGGCTATAGTACAAACTTGAACTTTGGAATAAGAATTCCAACAGGGTCATCAATACCGGATGAATATTCAAATCTATACTATTAATTAGGGAGTACAGAGGAGAAAAAAATAAAAAAACAAAACAAGTATTTCATATCATACCCCTACGCAAGAATAAAGGAAGAACAAAAAAAAACTAAGGTAATTTGGTAATCTAATGAGTCAAAACGCGCAGATCTTTTTGCGACCCCGGTAGACTGCGTTCGGATCCAGAATAAGCATGCGGATCTGGAATAATGATGTTGACATTTCCCATTGCCGAGCAGCTTTTTCGGAAAACAAAAAAAAATTAAAAAAAAAAACATTTTTTGAGAATCAGAACAAATATATTTCCTTATAAGATCATTCATATCATAACTACTATAATTAAGGGATTAATGCGATTTTCAAATTTTAAATTATAGGAATATATTTGGAAAGATTGCAATCTCATTGGCTGACGGCTTTTTCTGCAAAAAAAGAAGTAAATATTAATGAATATTTTCTTCATATATGGAAATCAGAATAAAATATATCTCCCTCATAATTAATATTTATAATAATATTATAACAAAAGGTTTAGGGAATTGTACTCTTGTATTATTCATCTATACCATATTAAGGATAAATAATAGGGTTTATGGTTAAACTAATGGGCCGATAATGGGCATCCACATAATACAATATATTCATAACACTCTCCTTTGGATGACTATTATGAAACTGTAGTCCCAAATGCGCATGTGAGATGCTGCCTCATTAAAAACCTTACCAGGAAAACCCAATGGGAAAAACCATGGTTAAAGGAAAAAGAGTGCAGCGCGCTTTTACTCCCCCTCATGAGTACATCACTTGAAATCTTCGATATGACCGATCCAATATGATGAAGTAGCTTCTTAAAAGTAGTAATTGGAAACACCTTGGTAAATGGTTCGCCTAATCTTCACTTGAACGAATCTGTAGTAAACGTGTATCATCATTCTTCTATTAGTCATGGATCTCGCAAGTGACTCATCTTTATCATTAACTTTGTTTCTCACAATCTCATCAAAGACTTTGAAGATGATAGTCTTTCACCATTGGAATCATAATATTCCTCTTTAGATGTTTATCTTTTGCGTGTTCTTTTCGTTGTCTCATTAAAAACCTTTCACGAAAAAACCCAATGGGATAAAAACCATGATAAGGGAAAAAGAGTACAACCACGCAAATAAGCATATTTCTCCCCCAGAAAGCATCATCTTCAGGTTATACAATATAATCATATATATCATCTTTTCTGAACTGTTATAAACAGAGCTTTAGTGTATAAAAACACATATGATCATCATATATTCTCTCGGGTCATTAGACTTTAAGTCATTTGAACCCCTTTCATATAGAATATCTATTTGAACTTTAAGTCCAAATTTTCTTTTAAATACAATCTTCCAAACAATCATCTTATACATAGGAGTTATTCATACTCTCTTTGTAAAACTCTCTTTCAACTCATCTTCTTAGTATGGTACTACAAGACCATTTTTCTATGTAATAATATGTAAGCATCTTAAGATAAGATCTCTTTCATTAGATGTCAAATCTGTAACCTCAAGATTTCATGAAAGAACTGATCTTATACAATCTGATTTCTCCATCTGTCAGGAGTAATATTTCATCATTGATTATTTCTCCATATATTCCTTGGTATGTGAAATCTCTACTGGAGATTAGATAACATTTTCATCATCAACATATTTGCACTTGTTCTTGTACCTCTCTTTTACCAAGAACCACTTGTAAGTGCTGAAGAGATAAGAGACACATATAATTTTTTCTTTTAATGAGGTTCAACAAATGTCTACATCCTCAAACTTTCTTGAAAATATTTCTTGAACACAATTACAATTAGTGTTCAATCTCGGATTTACACAACCCTAAGATATTCACTTATCTTGTTACCGATTTATTTTCAACCCAGTATGAGATCCCTAAGATCAACAACAATGATCTACAACCAAAATTTTCTCATAGAGATAAACTCTCATCCTTTTCTCCCCAAATTTGTCAAAAGTCTACAAAACTTTTTCTCACTTTTACAACGTTCTCGAGGGCTATAAAATATTACTTATAGCAATATAATCACTTTAAGAGATACATTGAATCAAGTCTTACTCTTGTTATCAAAACTCATAAGGGATCTAAAATAGTTGCTTCCATCGAAAGAGAGTACATCTCTCATAAGTATTTTCAGAGAATCATTGTACTACTACACGTACTTAATTTCTCATACAGATCCACTTATGTTCCATTCATTTTACACTTTCAAGTGTAAGGACTACAAGTTCAAATATTATCTCTTTAAGAGACTATAACTATTTCATAGTTACTTCTTTCAATGATTAATCAATCATTCTTTGTGTACACTTTTCAGTAAAACTTTCTATTAACCGCGGTTTATGATCCTCGATTTTATCCATAACATAATCAACTGCAACACTGCATGCAAACATATTTACGACGTCGATTTGCTTATTGGTTCCTTTTCATTCTAGACATGACTCAACTTGTTGAGATTTCCTTTCATTATGATTATCAGGTACCTAAATCTCTTTCTTACTCATGTCTACATCTCTTCGAGAGATTTTCCATAACTCTTTGCTTCCTCTGTGCCATATTAAATTATGCTCCTTTTCTTTTCCGAGGATGCTTATATTTGGAACTATAAGTCTATCACACTTCATGCGATCTTTAGACTTACTAGCAGTTGATCTTATCCTACTAGGATATTAATTGGAGCACAGCTGGTATATGAGAATTTTCACTCAAGGTCAGAAAATGGCTCTTGCAAGCCTTTAACATCTTTGCAAACTTTGCAAATAAATTATCTTTTCAATTTCTAGCGCATATTTCAAAGTACGAGGATCAAGATAATTTCTCTAAATATATTTCTTTACCAGCTGTTTATTTTCTCCCCCACATGTTGGAAAGACTGACTCACTGAAACAACAGTCTTTGAATCTCAAGATATTCAATCATCAAGAGAGATCTATATCCAACATATTTCCAACATTCTTTCAAATTCCATCTAATCATTGTGGTGGAGCAACACAAAATGTATAATACATTTAGATGGAATATATCTGGTTTCTGACCCAAACCAATTATAGTAGGGAGTACTCATAATAATTTGTTGGCATGATGCAAATTTATTGACATATAGAGTCATTTATGT
>NC_025695.1:11183224-11233520 GCF_000633955.1 Camelina sativa | reverse complement strand
AATATATTTCTTTACCAGCTGTTTATTTTCTCCCCCACATGTTGGAAAGACTGACTCACTGAAACAACAGTCTTTGAATCTCAAGATATTCAATCATCAAGAGAGATCTATATCCAACATATTTCCAACATTCTTTCAAATTCCATCTAATCATTGTGGTGGAGCAACACAAAATGTATAATACATTTAGATGGAATATATCTGGTTTCTGACCCAAACCAATTATAGTAGGGAGTACTCATAATAATTTGTTGGCATGATGCAAATTTATTGACATATAGAGTCATTTATGTTAGTTACTTAGCATGGTATCATCACCATTGTCAATTAACCAAATACACTCGCAAACTCAAGGTTTCAAATTGATAACAAGAATATATGGTGGATGATCAGTCCACAATATCTCTTTTGAATACGTACCAGAAAATTGACATTATCCAAATTCATGGGGTTGGTGAAAGCCATATAATCTCGGCTTGCTTTGTAAAGCAGCACACATAACACTAGGGAAACTCTTTAGGTTCTCTAATGAATCTTTTCAGAAATTTCTGATTATTCTTTCGCATCACCACTGAACCAGAATGGCTTAACCGGTCATGCCAAACAGTGAGATTTTCACAAAGCATTTTATCTTCTAGATAATGCATGTCATCTCTAAAACACTTGTATAGTCTTGTGTAATAATACTTATGATTTCAAAGTATTTTTCTTCGCTTATTGTCTCAACATGATTACTTTCCAAATCATCAGATTTGCTCTATCATATGAGTGATTAAACTCATTTTGGGTGTGAATATAATCTTATATATGTTCCATCACCTCTCTATGTGGATTCATTAATTCTCCCCCTCGAGATGATGACACTTCATGTCTATCAATCTCGATTTGAATCCCACTTTGTAATCAATAATATTCTCAAATTGGGTCATGTATTATATCTTACACCCTTTTGACTTTGAGACTAATCGGGAGACTATAACACATTAATATCAAGAGCTTTCAATACTTTTTCTACTACTTCTTATTATTGTAGTAGAATAGTGGAAATTGTCTCACACTAACTTCTTTCATCATCATCATATATAGATGAGATAAGTACCTCATGTACTTATTATTCACTTCTAGTAGAGAAACTAGTTGACATTGACCGCGACTTTATATATCTTATCCACATTCATGACCATTTTATAGCAACTTTCTCAACTATTGTCATTAGTGCTGCTTTCTTTTTCTTTTATAACATAATTCACAAAAATAGAGCAAACCAATATGATGTGATTCATGATCAACATCTCATTATTTTATTCAGTCACAAATAACAATATTCTAATATTTTATATATATATATATTGTTTTTTTTACTATATTGTGTCTACATGACAACAATAATTTTTGTGAATTCTTAAAGTATATATTTTCTACTATATTTCCATAAATGATATTATTTTCTATTATATAATCTTGGTAATAATAGAAACAAGTTGATTTATATATATTCTTTTAAAGAATTTTAGTCATTTACTTTTTTTACATTATTTTAGAATTTTTATGATTATATACTTGGACTTAAACCTTCTCACAGAAGTGATGCCAAAAAAATATAATCAATAATCATTATTTAGTAATTTGTTACTAAATTTTCAATTTATTCACCACACAAAGTTGGATGACATTATTTAAAATATTTAATTATGATATTATATCTAATTTAAATTTGTGATTAAATAAATAAAGTAAATCACAACACATTATAAACAATCATATGAATGCTAAATAAATATTAAGCATCATATATATCTTTTTCTTCTTAAACGTTTTATTTTTCTTTGTTTACTAAAGATTTTATTTTAAAATCTAAAAAGTTTTACAAAGAAATATAATTATATTATTATAATTTATTTTATAATAATAAATTATATATATTTTATTTTATTTTTAAGACCTAAAGCCATTCATGTGCTTATTAGACATAAAAATAATACTTATTTTAAGAGAAGATGTTGTCCAGGAGCATAGACGTAAGCATCGTTGGCTAATAATTTTTACTCAGTCCTCTTACGTCAAGGTAACTTGTAGTGCTCTCTGTATATAAATCAACTTATCAACATGGAGACAACGTCACAAACTCGGCATCTATTATTAGACCGAATAAAGCCAGCCGGAGCTGCATATGAACGATGCATCAAACAAACGATACCACATGAGTATATTATAAGATACGAGATTAAACAAACAGATTAAATAATAAAGTATAGATCCTCAATATACTAACAGTAAAGCATAAATTTCAGTATTGCTCATATGTTTGACTTCAAGCTGAATCAAAACTAACTGAACCATTTATATTTCAAACATAATAATAATATATATAACTAGCCATGATTAGACACGTTTAAGATCAAATATGGAGCATAATCGATCATAAACAAACATAATAATATAAGTCAATACTCCAAACTGACACGTTTAAAGTCAAACGTGGAGCATAATCGGTAATAAAGCGTTAAACAACATGAATCAATCAATAAAGCGAGACGATTGATATATTAAAGCATGTGAAGTCAAAGCAATATGGTTTAGAATTAAACATGTGTCGACTTGTTATAAAGATCAACAAATCTAAATTACACTAAACAATAACGATTATAGATTCGTTTCCCAAAAACAATAGTAATGATAAAACAATAACGATCTCTATAACCAAGTATGACCGTTCTTTTATATAGCATGAATCGAACGATAATAAAAGATGATGTTAGTTATCTCAATATTGAAACCGTGGATTAAAAGGTGTTGGAGATCTAGAACGGAGACACAACTATTTGCTTGGTCGGCTATGGTTTTTTTATTTTCTTTGTTTTTATTTTGAGATGGTTAGGATTAGAGACTCGTGCTGATAACGTGTTATAACATATATATATATAGGGATACATAATAGGGTTTACGGTTAAACTAATGGGCCGATAATGGACATCCACATAATAATACTGTATATTCATAACAAATAACTACTATAAGTAAACTAATAATTCTAATTAACTTTTTTTTTTTTGGGATCGTGATTAGTTCCATTATCAAATCTTAGAAGTTAACCAATTATAACAATTAAAATTTAAGGAAATCACCATAAATGCATGTTCCCATATATTTAGTATATGCTTTATTTTTGTGTGCAAATTTTAGTATATGCTATAACTATTAAATCAACATATAATAAAAATTCTTCATATGAAATCTTACTACCAATTGCATATAAAATATTCTCCAAGCCATCAGTTAAAATGTATGCTACCAAAAAATCGCAATGCTAACTAAATTCTCAATATTCTTACGATTGAAAAAAAAAGAAAAAGATATTCAACAAATTATTATTAGATTTCGATCAATTACAAAATCAATCCGAGCGTAGTCAAACCTCAATAAATACTTTTACGTGATGATAAGCACATAAAACAATATATTCCTAAGAAATGACAAACGTTTCAAAAATGGTTTTAACACAAAATAAAGTTATTTTATTTTCACAAATTTAAAGGCAACCTCACAAATAACACAATAAAATAAAATAAACCTCCAAGATATTAAAAAGTTTCGTTCTTATCGAAACCATTAATATTTTGTCTATAAAGAGAGCTCCAAGAGAAACACATTACCTCAACCTTTGCTTTTGAATGAGAAACAATCTTTGCAATATCGGGAAAATCCTGGGAATGATTTTGACGAATGGGGCGGTAACATACTGAAAAGATCATCACTGTAAGCAGCTTTTCATCACGTAAACAAATATAAACATATAGCTATATTGATCTATTTTCTCATTTTCTGTTTGTTGATAGATAAATTGTTTGATTGATACTTCTATTTACTTTGTGTGATTATAGGGTTCCAATATTCAGGTGCGAATTAAATAAGAACATGTGAAAACTGTTGGGAGGTTTGTGACCAAAGGACATTCGAAATCATCAAAAATTGTGTTTTGCACCAAGGTAATAACTTTATAACCTTGGAATTTATCATTTGATTTCTAATGTGTTTTGTCTAATTGGTGTTAGACTATCTAATGATGTTAAGCTGTTTTCTAAAAAAATTCTGAAAATTTTCCATTACAGGTGGACGGTGCAATTCACAAATAAATAAGAAGACAATCTTGATAAAACTTATCCTTTTTCTTAGAATGAATGTTGAACTTATCCTTTTTCTAGATTATTTTGTCTATGTCTTTTTTGTTTACATAGTTTCACTTATAACTTCATCCTTAATCTGTCAAAAGCATAGTAAATATGTTATTCTACTTAAATATTGTTTATTTGGTTTTATAAGTTCACATGTCTAACACATAATAAAATTATTTAATATTTTCTTTTATTTTATCATCACTGTTTTACAATAGAAAAACTAAGTAATCTTATTGTCTTTTCAATAAGGGAGAAAATATATTAGAAATTTCATGATTTAAAATCAAAGAACCTCATATCTTTTATGCATAGACCCTTTTACATGCATGAAGATTTTAGTCATCAATTTTCCTGTAAAATGTTTGAAAGCGAAAAAAAAGAGAAACGCAAGTATATTCGTAGTCGAGAAACTATGTGCACAATTAAATGGTACACATCAAAAGTTCAAAACTATATGTCCCGATATGTAGAGACCAAGTCTATTGACGTCAAAAGATTGAGCATTTGTTAAACCAGATAATTGTTAACACTTGGGTTTAATTTAAGTAAACCAACAAATTCATTTCTTTTTTGATTTGGGGTTTAATGTCTGTTAAACAAAAACAGCTTCAGAGACAAAGAAGTATAATCATGACTGTCTTTAGATTAGTTTGGACCACACTAGGAAGAATAGAAAGAGAAAAAAATTGATATTAACGCTAACACCAACGCTATTAACGACATAACTATTGAGGATTAGAGTTTAAATTATTTAAAGCTTAGAATTATATTTAAAACTCTAAAGAAACACAACACATGTTTTGGAGTGGAAGAAATTATTGTAAGACAATCTACATATCTTTTTCGAGATAGAAGAACTCGAGACCTCTTAATATCGAATTGTTTTTTTTTGTTAAAAAAAACAAAAAAAAAAGTTTAGTTTAGTGTTCGAAACTCGAAATTATACATTGTTATGTTTTTTTGACTACGGCTGGGCAATATAAAACCAAACAACCGACCGATCTGAACCTAAAAACCTAAACCGTATCCAAACCAAGATTCCTATAATAACCGAATGGTTAGGAAATCCTCGATTCAAACTTAACCAAATCAGTAATCAAACGGTTAACCGAAATCTGCAAAAATAAAGATATTAGATATTTGTACCCTGTCTAAGTAAAGAACCATGGCATATATGTTTAGAATAACCATTAATAATATCTATAATACCAAAAGCTATAAATTATATAAATTCAAAAATAATATTTCATCAGTTTCACAAAAAAGTGTTATTTTAGAAAAAAAAATTGTTTCACAAAGAATGTGGGATTAATTATTTCTACACTCAAAAAAATCAAAAACTTTACGTAATTAATATCTCCAAATGTTGTTAGTTTGTAAAAGTTAAATACTCTTGCACAATGAAACTAATTTCAATTTTCTTTCTATTTTTCCTTTTTTATATTATTACTTTTTGTATTTTTTGGTTTTACTCGGTTAACTTGGGTTAGTTACGGTTATCTATTATCTGAACCGGAAATTTATTAAATACATGAATGGTTATTATATTACTATATTCAAACTAATCCAAACTGAATGGTTAACTAAATACTCATGTCTAAATTTTTTTACTCTTAATACGAGTATTTCTATTAAAAATACAAGGACATAGGTAATTGTTGCTAATCAAAGAACATGTTAAAGTCCCAACAGAAATTGATTTTATATTCATGTCTTCAATTCAATTCGAGTATGTGAACATACTATTTACTCATGTCGATTTCACATAAGGAATTTACTTTTGGGTCAAAAAGATTTTCATATATGTGGATCTAACGTGTTAAGGTTGATTCTTTTTACATCTCTATTTAGGTTATCCGGTTCATGATGTTTAATCATTTTGGCAGATTTTTATCTAGTTTGATTGTTTATAATTTTGATAGAAATTTAACTGATTAATTTGGTTCACAAATTTTACGTATTTAACTGAATAATTTGGTTCACAAGTCATCAAGATTTGTCATCATGTCAGTCCGAGTTTCATGTGAAATTATTCTTAGTTCAAAAAATTCACAAACCGGATTGAAATCAAACCAATATAAATTTGAGTTATAAATACTAAACTAAATAAATATATGTATAAATATAACCCCGCATGTATGTGCGAGTCCGAACCTAGTAAGTATTTACAAAAGTCACTTCATTCTTCAATCCATATAAAATTTCTCCATAGTCCTCATTTCAATATAACTTTGTAACGTATTGACTAAACTTAATAGGTAGAAAACGCCCTTTTGTGTATGATGTTTGTGTTTATCGACTAACAAAATAATTCTGTTTAATTTGACAGAAAAAAAAAACATGAATATCGTTTAAAATGTTAAAACCTTTTGGACAAAAAATTGTCCAAACCCAAGGGTTTATATTACGTAAATTTTTCCTTCAATTGACAAAGCTATTTCTTCTTCATTAAGAGTTGGTGACTTGGTATCTTCTTGGACAATTTTCCCACTAAAGTTGTTAACTTTTTATCATCACTTTTGTTAACCTATCAACAACATATCGGTGATACTCCGTGATAACATAATTGAAAAAACACACAAACAAACTACTACTACTAACGACTATGGTTTATGGACCACAACAACAACCTCGTGTCGAAACGGTGTCGTTTGGATTTAATCACATCACATAAAGCTAACTCTCACTAACTTAACAAGAAGTCAAGAACCAAAAATCAAGAAAATTCTCTCTCTCTCTCTCTCTCTTACATGGCTCTTCTCTCAAACCGCGTTAGATCTTCCTCTTCATCGATCTCCACCTTCACTATAACACTCCTCTTTATCTTCGCCGGAAACTCACTCGCCGGGGAACTACGGCCTTCAGATCATGGCCTACAGTATCAATCCAGCTCACCACCGACAGAATCTAACTCACCGCCAGACAAAATGAACTCCTTCTTCGGAGATTCACATTCTTCTTCTTCTTCTCCTCCTCCTTCTCACTCTCAGCTCCTCCCTAAAGCTACGGCGGCGGACGGCGGAGACGATGATTCTTGGTGGAGAGACGGAGCTGGGAACAGACGTGATCACGTGATGAGGCACGTGTTTCTTGCGGCGAGTATCATCTGTGGTGTCTCCGGCGTTGCGCTTCTTGTGGTTTTCACTTTGGTTTACTTCTTTAGGTATCGGAAACATAATAATCATTCGGACTTACCTAGTTACGATTCAAAGTAACCAAATTCAATTTTGTTTATTATTCTTCTTAGATTTAGATTGTTTTATATGTGGTCTATTTACATTGTGTAAATTGATTGTTTCGTGAGTAAATATATATATATTTTGTAGCACTTTGCTTTATTTCTACGACTTTTTAGTTGCGCTAGAGCACTGTTACACCCACATACTATTATTATTCTCTACTTGTTGTTGCCAAAAAGACAAGAAAGTATAAAGGCGACGAATTATTATATTTTGTGATTATCAGGACTTGTGAGGCTTCGCTCGACTTGTGTCAGTTTGTCTAAAACTAAACGATTGAAAAAGGCGAAAAAGATTTTAAGTAATATTAATTGTTAGTTGATGTGTTCTTTTTTTTTTTCTTTTTTTTTTTGGACAAACGTTTGTTGATGTGTTCATTTAAATAACTTTAACTTTATGGAAATGGAAGCTTCGTGCCAAAAAACAAATAGCATTATAATTGGCAGTCTTGTATACGTAATCGTTTGTTGATTTCGTTGCTAAACTGATGCGATCATTACTATATTATATCCTAACTAACTTTTTCATTAATCAAATAAGTTTTAAGTTGAAATATTTGAGTCTCAAGATATACACTTTCTACGGCTATTGTTTTATCGCATTCAAATTAAACAATCACACTAGCTAGTCCATGAACCATATCTTTCACTGTCACATTATATTAAAGTAAAACAAACGGCCCATAGTAGTTGAAGAATAATATTTTAGTATGTATATAGCAATTGAAATGGACATTTCATGATATAATTTTTAATATATATATATATATAGCAATTGAATTGGACATTTCATGATATAATTTTTAGTATATATATAGCAATTGAAATGGACATTTCATTATATAATTTGTAGTATACTCCCGCAAGGCCGCAACAAATCAATTTACTTTTATCTTTTTTCTTAACGAGCAAAAACTAATCTAGTATAATGTTATAGTATCCTAATTAGCTCTGATGTAGTATGTACATACTACATACTACATACTACATACGCATACGTTTGATTTAAGTGGTGAGCCTTAAACGTATGATACTATTTGATTCGGTGGGAGCATTAAATTAATTAGATGCGCCAGTTTTTATATTTTCTCCTAACAATGGGACCCATATATCCGATCAGATGATTTTTCCAGTCAAATTACTTATCTTATTGTCTAGCCCTTGTTCGTTGTTACAGATTCATGTCGTATCCCCCTTGATTTGCATTTTGTAACTACTATCTAAATTACGATTATTTAACATTAAAATCTTCGTCTCATGAATGTTATATTTATTTATTTATCTCATAATGCTTTTGACTCGCTATTTCTGAATAAACCAATAGACCGTTTCGCTAGAATTGTCGGACATATCACCACTTTCACCGTACAAATACGTAGAAAAAGAAAAAAAAACAGTAGCCTCTTGCATTTGTATATTTACCTCTCAAGGTTGCATATCGCTTCTATTGTTTTCTGTAAATTGCTAATTGTTAGATATTTTTTTTGTTACTAAATAGTAAATACAGCTGCCTTTCTACAAGTATAAAATTGTATTACTCTCATAGTATATACAGCTAACAAAAATTAGAATTGTCGAGGAATCGAAGAAAGGTAAAACGCAAAACGCGTGGGTTGAAAAAATCTGTCGAAGTTGCATTGTTTAATTCAATATGCAATTGTAGTATAAATAGTTCAATATATGCAAAAAAAAAAAATGCATGCATTAGACAGTTGTCTTTGTCTACCATTGATTATTATAGTGCGGTAAATCCTAGACTCTCTAAAAAATAAAACTTAATTAGGTTATTCTTAGGAACTTTAGCTACTAGCAGATATATATATACAATACACTACTATTTGGAACAATAAATAATTTATTAAACATCTCATTTTAAATATTAGTATCTCATTTGTAGGATGGAAACAATGATCATGTACACAATATATATTAATTATGATTCTAGTCGATAACATAGTAAAATGAAATAACATAAATAGCGATTTGGTAAAAATTCTATAAAATTTAAAAATCTGTAAGTTTTGTAATGTTTTATATACATAGTACAACTAAAGCAATATTTATCTTTTTTCTGAAACATTCTTAAAATAAACTAAGAAAAATTAGTTTCTTTATAGTTGGAGAAATTATATATTAATATATATGATTGTATACTACAAGTAGTGTCATGGTTCCCCACTCTCTTCTCTCTTTGCCCGATCAAGCCATACTTCTTCTTCCTTCACTCGTCTTCACCATCATTATTCTCTAAATTTGGCCAAATCTTGTTATTCTCGTGTTGTTTGTATGCAAAATCATAAGTTTGCTTAGTGAGAACTTTACACGCAAATGCTTTGTTAGTATTAATCGAGAGGCTTCTCCATCAAATGAAAGAAGAGCTTTATCTCATATTAGTCCCACGAGGATCCTTAACATTAATACCAACAAGCGAGCGCCTCTGTAAGAATATCCAGGTACTGTTATCTTAATGAAAACTCCCTTTTATATATTCACTACAAATAATAAATAATCATCATTAAATACACAAATACCATGGGATTACGACTAGGTAACTTTGAGAGTTATAATTAATTTTGTGGCAGAGGTGAAAATGATTCTTAACTTTAACAGTATGGTTATGATGAGATTGGGTCATAGATTGTTGAAGTTTGAATGCTCATAAATGATTGCACTAATCTACTTCCATGAGATAAACCATCACATCCATATATATCCTTCCATTTTTGTTCCTTCTATACGTGTTTCCTAAATTTTCTTATACTCTTTAACTAATGATTTGTGGTTAATTTTTTTTTTTTTTTTTGTTACCTTACTTTTGTAATAGATAAGGAATAGTGCTCTGTGTTGAGATTGTTACAATAATAAACTTTCATAAACATTTTGGAGTTGGTTTGTGCTTCTCTCTCCATCAACATTCAACAATGGCAATGAAGATGAAGGGCATCTACAAAAGCTTCAAATCCATCTCTCAAATGTTTGGTATAACTTTTACCATAATTTAGCTGCATCTAATCTGATTAAGCTACATTATATAATCTATCAAACTTTCTCGCAACTTTATACCGATATTGTAAGTTCTATACATGAAATAACAATATACGAATTAATCTTGTAATATAAAAGTATAAATTCAGTATATTCAACTATACCCCCACGCAAAAGCAATTTTGAATTTTCGGTCCATTATTTAGCCACTATGGTCCATGTTATTGATTTAAAAGAGCATTCAATTATCTTAAAGATGTCTTCTGTGATTAATATTGCATTAACAGCAATTAAATGATGGAGCGAAAACAATTATTTTTGGTCAACAGTTGTGAAAGAAAGAGATCTAGAAATTGGGCACCCAACAGAAGTAAAACATGTGGCCCATGTTGGTTGGGAGGGCTCCTCTGGCAGTGCTCCTGGTTGGGTAAGCTCTCTCTCCCCCTCTCTTTGATGTCCCAAAACATTCTTAAATGTACTTTATTTTACTCCTTATTTTACTTATCAAGCCTTCAACCATACTCTTAGGAGTATGTTATGAACTCTTAACGTTTATTTGAAATACTATATACCACCAAATGATGATGTTTATTTCAAAATTTAATTGTTTCCGGGGGAGTATAGATGAGTGACTTTAAGGCAGGAGCAGAGCTGTTATCTCCAAGAGCATCATCTTTTGGACATGCACGACATTCAAATTCTTTCTTCACACCTTCTGCTTCCAGTGGTAATTTTAATCGTTAAATTTAAATTAATGGTGTATAAACAGTTTTAATTAGATTTAGATATCTAATGGAACTTTTTGCTTTGGCTAAATTATAGATTTTGATGAGGGCTCAAGCCAACAAACTATACCGGATAGGATAAGAGATGTACCTCCAATTCCAGTAGGTTTATCCAAGATTCACACTAAGAGCAAGAATAGAAGAAAGAAACCATCTTCGACATCATCACCAAGATCCAAACCATCTCCAAAATCTTCTAGATCAATGGGTTTATCCAAATCTTCGCATAAATCAATGATATCTCGGTTAAACTCTAATGCATAACTAGAGTGCACTGAGAAATACAACGAAAAAGAGCGTTTGCCAAATATTTTTGCGTAAGGAACTTTTTTTTTTGTAGTGATTTTCTTTTTGTTCAAAGCGTCTGTTTTCGTAGTTCTCATATTTGAAAAACTATATGTACATTAATGTAGAAAGACGTAAAACATAAAAAAAGGAGAGAAATATTTTTTTTTTTTTGTAGTCTATATCAACCTATTTAATTTTAACTATTTCTGTTATAATCATGATTTGGACTTTGCATATACTTCATCAAGAACAGTTGAGGCTGAGGCTGAGGCTGAGGCCCGTTACTCAAATCTTTTTGAAAGTACAGAAAAGAGTGGGACAAAATTGTATATATATGATTAGTTAGTTGTTGACAAAAAGATCATGCATTTTTTTTTTTTTTGGACAACCGACAAAAAGATAATGCATATGATGAGTTTTGTCATCATTTTAGTACGTCACATACATAATTCTGAGCTTAACAATCCTTGTATGAATGATTCGATGTCGCCATACGACTTTTCTAGAGTTTGGTTAGTTTTATAGAGCTTAACAATCCGTAGATGATTAGTTTTCTCATCTACAACTAACTTTATGTGCATTGTAAAAAGAAAGAATATAAACATTTAGTTTACGCATATTACTAATTTTTTGACCAACTTTTTACATGTTAGGAGGTTTTAGCAAATCGTGTTATTATAAAGTTTAACATAAAAGTAGAAATTGATTTCAATAATAATCAAACTAGAGGCACAAGTAGACTACATATTTCACAAATTGTAAAGCAAGTAAAACATTCTTATCCAGGTTATAATCTCTTGCAAGTAATCTTATGTTAGCATTTAGCTTTCGGAATTAAAAGTAACCAATCTTAATATAAGCTTTTAGCTTTCATCACAACTAACCATTATAGTTAAAAGAAAGTTGTGATTTCGAAAATAAAGCTTAGTTTCTCATTTGACATATTAAACTTTGATTATAAAGTGTACCCATTTTTTATAAACCTTATCAAAGAAAAAAAACAAGAACAAAACGATACATAGTTTTCTAAAATGTGCTAATATTCAGAAACTGATACATGATACATTTGTCTGAAACTTCGTTTCAAATTACTGAAAATAATCATTCACTGGACCAAAAATAAAGAAATATTTTTGTACTGTATAATAGAATTTCTGAATTTGGATTTTGGAGTTCTAAAATTAAACGAAAACAAAAACAAATTTGAAGACATTAAATGAGTTAGTTGGTAGGCAGAAGTCACTCTTTCCCACTAGCTATTATTAGTAGGAAACGTCCCCACAACTCCAAGGCGTTTCAGCTCCTTTAATTTACTAAATTACCCTCCTCATTTCTATTAAATCATCCCTCTACAGCAATGCACATCCTGTCGTTTCTTTCTAGACGAAGTGAACTACATGCTGTTTTCTGACAATGTATAACGATACGTTGTCGTTCGGGACTCGTATTACAAAATTACAAGTGATGAATTAATCTATGTATACTATAGCTAGATTAGATATATAGGAACGTAATGGAACAACTACGCATTGGAAAATATTTATGTATATAATTTAACTAGACGTATAAATATTTTGATAAATAATTTATGTTTATTGATCCCCACCTACGTCTACGTGAGTTTTTAACAATGATTATTAAGCTATACATAGGGTGTATCAGTTCTGAAACTGTTTAAAATACTTTAATCAACTTCTAATTAACAACTTCAAGCGGGGAATCACAAAGTGGTGCATAATAAACTCAATGAATAAATTAATATCATACGATCAGCATAGTTAACGGAATAAGTTAATTACTCCGTCATCCATACTAAGTTAATATTAAATCCAAATCAAACTTAAAAAAAAATTAGAAAAAGGGCAAATTATATCTGAAAATTCACGAGGAAGACGACAAATGCAAGGAAAACAGCTATTAATCTTAATAGATATTGAAATAATCATGATTGGATGATGAATCACTACATACTAGTATTTATCACATTAATAGTGGACATAAATTTGCATATATGTGTAATGTACCTCTCCACACATAAGATATGAGTTTTGTATTAAACCTTCTTTTATGGGTCAACAGCTAAGCACAATTTAATCACAGAGATCATTTCATTTATTAATTATTACAAGTCAAATAATTTAATCTAATACGTACTTGTTTCGAATATATAAATTTGGCCATTTTTATCACCTGTCGAAAATCAAATTCTAAAACAAAATTTTATCACCATTTTTCAAAAACAAATGATGAGTGTCAACCAAAAGAGCTACTGTCTTATCAGGAACTTGTGAACAAATTTTCAACCTTTCCCAAATAAGACGAGTGTCAACCAACTTTTTCCAACCAAGAGATATTAGGTTGCTGCTACACAACACACATACTTAATAGCCATTGCATATTTATGCATATGCAATGCAGGGTCGTGCGTCAGAAAAGAAACATATGACCCCCAACTTATTTAATATATTGGGAGCTCTATTTGACTATTTCATATACTAGAAAATAACAATTTAAATTAACGTTAAGTTTTGTTTAAAATAAAATTTTGTTTTACGAAACAAGCTTATGCTTTTTCGCAATGATTTTTTTAAAAAAAAATTTTAGTGTGTGTTTACATTGATTAGTAGGGTTCCGTTTTTTATATGTATATAAATATACCACGTATCAGGTACAATACATGAATATGAACATAATTGTAAAAGTGAATCTTGTCGTTTTCTTGTTGATGACTATTATCTATAGAGTCTCTGTTGTATATAGAGTTTTTGTAAATTGGTAGAATATAAACCAGTAGTACATAGAGTTGGTTTAGTTTAATCTAGTGGCTTTGGTTTAGGCCTTATGTTTATATATAAACCCACAATTGTATATTTTGATCAATTAATGGGAATGAGATTAATAACTAATATGGTATCAGAGCAATTTTAATCTCAATCTCTATCTCTTCAGCTTTCGTTGGTCGGAATCTCACCGGTATCTTGCCGGATCTTTTCTTGATCTTTCTCTCCTCTCTCCTCTTCAATCTCCCGTCAGAATCTGTGTCTTCTGTATGCTATCTCAGTCTCTTATCCTTTGATCGGAGCTGTTTTAGGGTTCAATGGGGAAACGGAACTGCAAATCGAAATATCGCACTCAAGCTGCAGATTCACCTACATCCGGCACACCTGTGTCACATCTTGCGTCTCGATCTGTTTCGGGGATGGTGAATCAAGCTCCAGATCTCATCGATCGAGCACCAGTTCGTCGATCTCTCACTATTCCTTCTCACGATGCCTTCCAGGTATCTGATTCACTGGATAATATTCACTCACCGTATCATTTGCATAGTTCTGATCATCCTGGTTTAGTCTTAGTTTCGGAACCTCTTGATGGTAACAACTATAACGTTTGGTATGTTGCTATGGTCACAAGTCTTGAAGCTAAGAATAAATTAGGATTTCTCGATGAATCTATTGCAAAGCCTGATGAATATGATCCCTATTTCAAAATCTGGTGTCGCTGTAATTCTATGGTGAAGTCGTGGTTGTTGAACAGTGTTTCTAAGAAGATCTATGCCAGCATTCTCTACATCAAACATTCATCTGACATCTGGAAAGATCTTCACACTCGCTTTCACAAGTCAAACCTCCCTCGCCTCTACAAGTTGCGTCATCAGCTTCACTCTCTCCATCAGGGTAGTCTCGATCTCTCCTCTTATCATACTCAGACTCAAACCTTGTGGGAGGAACTTTCTAACATTCAAGTTGCTCCACACACTGTTGAGGATCTTCTTGCTGAAAAGGAGACGAATCGAGTGATTGACTTCTTAATGGGGCTTAATGAGAGCTATGAAAACATCCGGAGCCGTATTTTGATGAAGAAGACCCTTCCTTCTCTTTCTGAGATCTACAATATGCTCGATCAGGATGACAGTCAGAAGACAGCTCATGTTCCTGTTGCTACTAATCTGCAGTCTTCTGCCTTTCAAGTCTCTCAACCTCCCTCGTCCAGTGTTGGCCCTAGTAGCTCTGGTTTTCCAAGGAAGGAACGACCTTATTGCACCTTTTGTGGTCGAGTTGGTCATGTAGTGGAAAAGTGTTTCAAGAAGCATGGTTATCCCACTAGCTACAAACCGAATCAACGTCCTGAGAAGCCTGCTCTCGTCGCAAATGTTGCTCTTGATGACTCCCCTGCTTCTGTTGATCCGGTAACTGATTTCACACCAACTCAAATTCAGCAGATGATGTCTTTCCTCGCCAGTAAGCTTCAGCCCCCTATCACTGCACCCACTCCAGAAGTCCACTCCGTCTCAGCATCTTCTGATCCTCCTTCTTCTTCCTCTGGTCCAATTCCCGGTAACATTCATCCCTCTATCCTTTGTTCTTTTACTGGGGTTGGTACACCTTATATCTGTTCTCTTGATGACAATCTCCCTGCAATCAATGCTTGGGTTATTGATTCAGGTGCTACCAATCATATCTATCATGAAAAATCTTCTTTCCTTTCCTTAAAACCTATGGCTAATATTGTTAATCTTCCTAATGGAATTCATGTGAGTATTGTTGGGATAGGAACTATACACTTGGGTAGAAATTTGATTCTTCATGATGTTTTATACATCCCTCAATTCAAGTTCAATCTTCTTAGTGTTAGTGCCTTAACCAATGTCATGGGGTGTCGGGTTTGGTTTGACAAACTCTCTTGTGCCATACAGGATCCTACTCGGGAATTAACGATTGGCATGGGTAGACAGGTGGCTAACCTTTACTTCTTGGATATAGAGTCTCTTTCTTGTCCAAGTACTTCTCTCTCGGTTGTTGCTGCAGTATCAAATCCTGAGTTGTGGCACAAGCGTTTAGGACATCTCTCTATGTCTAAGCTTCCCTCTTTACATAATCTTTTATCTCTTGACAAAACTAAAATTGATACTCATTATCATTGTAAAGTTTGTCATCTTTCTAAACAAAAACATTTACCCTTTACTTCTCATAATAAGCTTAGTGAAAACCCTTTTGATTTGGTGCATATTGATACTTGGGGTCCCTTCTCTGTTCCTACTCATGATGGCTTTCGATACTTTCTCACAATTGTTGATGATTGCTCTAGGGCTACTTGGGTTTATTTACTTAAGACCAAGTCGGATGTCCTCCAAGTATTTTCATCTTTCATTAATATGGTAGAAACTCAGTTTCAATCTAAAGTTAAGGGGGTTAGATCTGACAATGCTCCGGAATTAAACTTCACTTCTTTCTATCAATCTAAAGGCATTGTTGCCTATCACTCTTGTCCTGAAACTCCACAACAAAATTCTGTTGTGGAACGCAAACACCAACATCTTCTTAACGTTGCTCGTTCTCTCTTGTTTCAATCTCATGTTCCTCTTCCTTATTGGGGTGACTGCATTCTCACTACAGTTCATCTCATTAATCGCACTCCTGCAAAAATTATAGCTAATCGCACTCCTTTTGAAGTTTTAACAAAGAAGATCCCAGATTACTCAGAATTAAAAGTCTTTGGCTGTCTCTGTTATGCTTCTACTACTCCCAAGAACAGACATAAATTCGATCCTAGAGCTCGTGCTTGTGCCTTTCTAGGATATCCTAGTGGTTACAAAGGGTACAAACTTCTTGATATTGAAGCAAATACTATTTTTGTCTCTCGACATGTAGTATTTCATGAAGAGCTCTTTCCTTTTGTTGGGTCTGAGAATTCTCAGGATACTTCCTTATATTTTCCTGATCAGTCACCAACACTTCCTGTGGTTCATCGTTCTTCGGTTGTGGATTCTTCTGCATCTCCAACGTCTATAGAGATTCAACATTCTGTTGATCCTATATGTGATGTTTCTGAACCTTTCGTTCAAGCATCCCACAGGAAGACCAAAAAGCCTGCTTATCTTGAAGACTACTACTGTCATTCAGTGGAGTCTTCAACCATTCATCAACTTTCTCAATTTCTTTCTTATGCTAAGCTCTCTCCTCTTTACCTATCTTTTTTAGTTGCCATTGACAAAGAAAGAGAACCCACCTGTTATGCTGAGGCGAAGGAACTTCTGGTTTGGTGTGGTGCTATGGATGATGAAGTCACTGCTTTGGAAGACACCGGGACCTGGACGATATGCACTCTTCCTCCTGATAAAACTCCTATTGGTTGCAAATGGGTTTTTAAAGTCAAGTTTAACTCTGATGGTAGTATCGAAAGATACAAAGCTCGTTTGGTTGCCAAAGGGTACACACAAAAGGAGGGTATCGATTTCAATGAGACATTCTCTCCAGTTGTCAAATTGACTTCCGTAAAATTCATTCTGGCTTTATCTGCGATCCATAGTTTTTCTCTCACTCAGTTGGACATTTCCAATGCTTTTTTGAATGGTGATCTTGATGAGGAGATTTATATGCGGCTTCCTCCTGGATATGCTGATCGTAAGGGGGACACTCTGCCTCCTAATGTCGTGTGTAAGCTTCAAAAGTCCTTATATGGTCTTAAGCAGGCCTCTCGCCAATGGTTCTTAAAGTTTTCCTCGACTTTGCTTGGTTTTGGTTTCACTCAAACGTATGCCGATCACACATGTTTCCTGAAACTCACTGATAGTCTTTTCTTATGTGTTTTGGTATACGTTGATGACATCATTATTTGCAGTAACAATGATGCTGAGGTTGATCTCTTGAAAACTCAGCTCAAGTCCTTTTTCAAACTTCGTGATTTGGGTCCATTGAAGTACTTTCTCGGTTTGGAGATTGCCCGATCATCCGAAGGTATTCACATTGGTCAGCGTAAGTATGCGCTTGACCTTCTTGATGAGACATGACTACTTGGCTGCAAACCGTCTCCTATTCCTATGGAGCCTAATGTTGTTTTCTCTTCGACAACTGGTGGTGACTTTGTTGATGTTGGAGCCTATAGACGCCTCATTGGTCGCTTAATGTACCTGCAAATTACGAGACCTCACATTACCTTCGCGGTCAACAAGCTCAGTCAATTTTCTCAAGCTCCTCGCAAAGCTCATTTGCAGGCTGTTTACAAGATTCTTCACTACATCAATGGCACCGTTGGTCAAGGGTTATTCTATTCTTCCAGGTCAGAACGTCAGTTTCAAATGTTTGCTGATGCTTCTTATTCATCTTGCAAAGATACTAGTCGTTCTGTTTCTGGTTTCTGTTTGTTTCTAGGCACCTCTCTGATTTCTTGAAAATCTAAGAAACAAAAGGTTGTTTCCAAGAGTTCTGCGGAGGCTGAATATCGCAGCATGTCAAAAGCAACGGATGAGTTGGTTTGGATCACTAATTTTCTCAAGGAGTTGAAGATACCTCTTGCTAAGCCTACCATGCTCTTCTGTGACAATACTGCTGCTATTCACATCGCGACAAACCCTGTCTTCCACGAACGCACCAAACATATTGAAAACGATTGCCACAGTGTTTGTGAACGCCTTGTTGCAGGTTTGTTCCAACTTTTTCATATCAGGACTGGTCTTCAACTTGCTGATCCGCTTACTAAAGCATTATATCCTGCTCAATTCCATCAGTTGGTTGGTAAGATGGGTCTACTCAATATTTTCGTCCCATCTTGAGGAGGACTATTATCTATAGAGTCTCTGTTGTATATAGAGTTTTTGTAAACTAGTAGAGTATAAACCAGTAGTAAATAGAGTTTGTTTAGTTTAATCTAGTGGCTTTGGTTCAGGCCTTATGTTTGTATATAAACCCACAATTGTATATTTTGATCAATTAATGGGAATGAGATTAATAACTAATAATGACATATATATATATATATATAGATATATTTTTTTTTTTGGTCAAAATGACATATATATATATATAGTACTATATGCAAAGCATAGCTTAATCCAATACCACACCACATAACACGTCAGGCAATATCCAATTATAACCGTATTGTATGTGTATGCATATGTATGTTACATGCACAAATGTCTGAATCAGTCAGTGTACGTATATGTGTCAATGTGTGTGATGTAAATCTTAATGTGTGAGCTGTTTTCTTGGACCATGGTCCACAATGGATATTGCTCCCCAACTACATTAGTCAATCGACTGTCCAAATTTTAATTAAGATAATTAATCCAAAACTACCATTAAATATAACTTTGACCTTTTTCTAATTCGTTTTTAGTTCTTATTGGAACTTACGTGGTTTCCATCTCATCCCTTTCTTTTGTTCCTTGATAGTAGGTCCAATCACAAAAGTTATCGCATATCTTGTGTATTTTTGGTAAGAACATATAATTATATAGGCTGGAGTATACATATATATTTTTTCTTTCAATAAGGTAATTTACACCCAATCTGACATCATCCAAAATATGAATAATATATGTTTGACTATAATATTTGAGTCTTTTAGATTTTGATAATTGATCTCATGAATATGAATTAATATTAATCAGTTCAGGATAATAAGCAGAGTGTTGTGGACCATTAATAGCGATGTGGAATTAAAAATCGTGATTAATAATCTTGGAAATTTTTGGATTGCTTAGTTATTATATTATGATGATCGTGGTGTCAGTGTCATGGATTTTGGAACTTTAAATTAATCTCTTAAATTAGCGTCTACCATTTGAATTGTATAGAATCTTACTTTGAGTTTAAATTGCTAAAGTACTTTTATAATGACAGTATAATTAATTAGGACCTAAATGTAGTACTCATACAGTGTGTTCTCATCACCAGTCAACCATCAAAAGAATCTAATACTGATAAATATATACCATGCTGGTATTGGAATAATTAGCTTAAACATTAGGCCATAAATTAGAATTTCATAATGCACATTATTGACTGATACAAATGTATACTAATTGTGAGTATTTAAGCCATACAAAGCATTTATATGTCCATATATATTGGACATGTACATAAGCAATAAATGTGCAGTGCAGTATGCGCAACACACAAAAATCAAACTACTTATTAACCTACTCATATAGATACTTTATACATAATAAAATGATCTATAAGTCTATAACCATGAAATGGTAATATACTCTATTTTCTCAATTTATTCTTGTAATATTGTTACCCTAAGAGAATCCGTGAGGTCAAAGGGAAACAGTGAATTTTTTAAAAATTGATGAATTGCATTTTTTTTTTCTCTCTAGAAGAAAAGAACATATAAGTAGTAGTATGATTTTTTCTCTCACTAAAAGCATTAATGGACCTTTCGAAAATCATAAATGCAATGCACCCTCTCTATGCATTTCGCAATAACTCCTTCTCCTTCTGCCACATCCTCTCCTCACCACCTCTTTCTCTTCTTCCCTTTCTCCTAAGTTCCTCAATTCAATTCACCAAATTCTCCTTTTTTTCTTCTTCTTCTTCTGAATAGTGATCATACTATCTTTCTATAAACCCTTTCAGCTTTCTCAATAATTCTCTGCATCTATCGTCTTCTGCCCTCCGGATCTCCACTAGAAAGAGAACCCGAAGAAACGGAGCTAGGGTTTCATTGTGTGTCCAAAAGTAAGATCTCTCTCTCTCTCTCTCTTATATACATACATGTGTAACTTGTCTTTGTTTCTTTGAGGAATGGGATCTATATTGCATGTTTTAATTTGTTCATAGTAGCCGGATCCGTTTTATATTTTTTTTTCTTCTTTTCATGATACATCTGCATTTTATTTTCAAGTTGTTTTTAAGTTAATAAATGTTTTCTTTTTGTCACGATCTAAAAATAAGCGTTACCAAAAAATTAAACCTCTTTGGAGTTAGAAGTGTAAATTAAAAGGGGGTTTCAGTTTGACGAAATTTTCATGAAGGCCATTGACTTATGTCAACTCTTTAATTAACTCTATATATAATCTACGCATTTTTTAATTAATTAGTTTTTTGGGTTTTTTTCCCTCTATCCATGTAGTACCTTTTTTCAATTAAGTTTTAGTGAAAACGATATTGTTTTCATTACACTAAGACCAAGGTCAATATTACCGCGTGAAAAAGAAAACCTTACTTAAAGATAAAACGTTTTTTCTTGGAATATCTCCATCTCACTGGCTTTTATGTAGAAGAGAGAGGAAACATCATTAAATTCGATCTAAAACTTCAAGATTAAACCAATATTTCAAAAAAAAAAAAAAAGAACAAGAAATCTGTCTAATAGGGTTTCTATTCTTTTGTTTTAGTTATCAACAAGTCGAGTTTGGCTCAACCGAATACTAATATCGATTTGAGGTTCACTCTAAAAAGTAAGTAAAACCAAGTGAATTTTTGTATTTTATGTTAGCTAATAGAAAATTAGGGTTTCCTATAGATCGGCAATCTCGTCATCCGTTTCTTCTTTTGTCTACCTCTGCGTTCTGTTCTCTTGTAGATCCGATGATGTGCTCAGTCTTGTGACTTTCAAGATTGATTCTATCGCTATTGTTTATAGATATTTGCTTAAATTTAGTCTTTAAATTACTTCAATTTCTCTCTAATTTTTCTTCTATATTATTGAACATTATGCTTAATTAAATATTCATCCTAATATTCGTGTCACATTTCTTAATTGAATTTCCCGATAACTTGTATTTTATATGCAACGAGGTTATGTCACGTAGTGGGTGCATTTATATTCATACCCTTTTTGATAAGATGAATACATATACTAATACAAGCGTATAGGTATAAATAACCATCAGAAATAGAGAAAAAGACCAATCTTTTGCTTTTCGGTTACTTATGAAATGTGAAAAAGACCATATAAATATATCTATTAAAGGCAAGTATAGTTTCATAATATACAGAGGATTACTTTCCATAAGCCAAGATTATCTTCCGTTTCTACTTTGATCTTTCCTCTTTTCATATATATAAACATGACCATTTGATCTTTGATTTTGGACAGTGGGAGATACTTGGACTAGAAAGATCGAGATGAATCAACGAAAATGATTTAAATAATCATCTTGAAGATTTGAAGGAAGAACCAAGAGCTTCAAAACCTTCCAAATCAATAGGCATCCATCATCATCATCATCATCATCATCATGTATCATCCAAACATGTTCGAGTCTCATCATCATATGTTCGATATGACCCCGAAAAACTCCGAGAACGATTTGGGTATTACTGGAAGCCAAGAGGATTTCGAGACTAAGTCCGGTGCAGAAGTCACCATGGAGAATCCTTTAGAAGAAGAGCTTCAAGATCCTAATCAGCGTCCCAACAAAAAGAAGCGTTACCACCGTCACACGCAGCGCCAGATTCAAGAGCTTGAGTCGTAAGAAAATATTCCCACTTGAGAATATTGTTAATTAATTAATGTTTTTGGGATTTAGGGTTTATGTTTGTTTGTATGTTTGGTTCTATCTTATAGGTTCTTTAAGGAATGTCCTCATCCAGACGATAAGCAAAGAAAAGAGCTGAGCCGTGAGCTAAGTTTAGAACCACTTCAAGTCAAGTTTTGGTTCCAAAACAAACGCACCCAAATGAAGGTATATATAAGGCTAATGTTGATTATTAACTCATTATATGTTCATTAATTTGATTTATTAGATAATTATCTATGAAGCCTTTCTTAAATACACATGCATAGTTTAGCTAATTTTATTGTATAGCTCCAAGATTAAGGATTTTTTTATTATATATCCTCATTTGATGATGAAATCAAAACAGTAAGAAGAAAATGTGATTTTTATAGGCACAACATGAGAGGCACGAGAACCAGATACTGAAGTCAGAAAATGACAAGCTCCGAGCAGAGAACAATAGGTACAAGGATGCTCTAAGCAACGCAACCTGTCCAAACTGTGGTGGTCCTGCGGCTATAGGAGAAATGTCATTCGATGAACAGCATTTAAGGATCGAAAACGCACGTCTACGCGAAGAGATCGATAGAATCTCAGCCATAGCTGCTAAATACGTAGGGAAGCCACTAATGGCTAACTCCTCACCTTTCCCTCAGCTCACTTCTTCACACCATATTCCCTCTCGCTCGCTTGATCTTGAAGTTGGGAACTTCGGCAATAACAGCAATAGCCAGGCTGGTTTCGTAGGGGAAATGTATGGAACAAGCGACATTTTGAGGTCGGTTTCGATCCCTTCTGAGGCTGATAAGCCTATGATTGTCGAGTTAGCGGTTGCAGCTATGGAGGAGCTTGTGAGAATGGCTCAAACTGGTGATCCCTTGTGGGTTCCAAACGAAAATTCGGTTGAGATTCTGAATGAAGAAGAGTATTTTAGGACGTTCCCTAGAGGAATTGGGCCGAAACCTATGGGTTTGAGATCAGAAGCTTCAAGAGAGTCCACGGTTGTTATCATGAATCATATCAATCTCATTGAGATTCTAATGGATGTGGTATGAATCATGTTTCTTTACCTCTGATCTTTCTAAACTTCAAGAAAGGTTCTAACTTTTGTTGTTCGTTCTCTTATAGAATCAATGGTCTAGTGTGTTCTGCGGGATTGTATCGAGAGCATTGACTCTAGAAGTTCTCTCAACCGGCGTTGCAGGGAATTACAATGGAGCACTACAAGTGGTATGATCCTTTAAAACCTATTTATCTGGTTACTTGCTTTACAAGCTATTATTCCAAACCATATAGTAATCTATTTCTCATGTGTCTGATCTTTGTTTTTTTTGGTATGTAAAAGATGACAGCAGAGTTCCAAGTCCCATCACCACTGGTCCCGACACGTGAGAACTACTTTGTGAGGTACTGTAAACAGCATAGCGATGGGATTTGGGCAGTTGTTGATGTCTCATTGGACAGCTTAAGACCAAGTCCTATCACTAGAAGCAGAAGAAGACCCTCTGGTTGTCTGATTCAAGAATTGCAGAATGGTTATTCCAAGGTAAACTAAGGATCTAAATTGATACTTCAAGAAGTATAAGGTACGGTGTAGAATTTGAGTTGTTTTTTTTTTTGGTTGTTGTTGAAGGTGACATGGGTAGAGCATACTGAGGTAGATGATAGATCGGTTCACAACATGTATAAACCGTTGGTTAATACCGGTTTAGCATTTGGTGCGAAACGTTGGGTGGCTACACTTGACCGTCAATGCGAGCGGCTCGCTAGTTCGATGGCTAGCAACATTCCAGCTGGTGATCTTTCCGGTAAGTTTTACCCTCATATCAGATTACTTTTACCCTCATATCAGATTACTTTTTAAGGGTCATCTTGATCAATTTGTAAGTTATGAGATTAAATCTGAAAAATAGTATTTACTTATTTGGTCCCTTAAATTTTGTGATAATTACGAAAGTGATAACGAGTGCTGAGGGGAGGAAGAGCATGCTGAAACTAGCGGAGAGGATGGTGATGAGCTTCTGTAGCGGAGTCGGCGCGTCGACTGCACACGCCTGGACTACATTGTCCACCACAGGCTCCGACGACGTCCGGGTCATGACCCGTAAGAGCATGGATGATCCAGGAAGACCTCCAGGCATTGTTCTGAGCGCTGCTACTTCTTTCTGGATCCCTGTTGCACCCAAACGAGTGTTTGATTTCCTCAGAGATGAAAACTCAAGAAGCGAGGTAATCATCAAGTCAAAATATTTGTATTCAACTTAGGGTTTCAAAGATCTTTAATTTAGGGTTTTGTGTTCAACTTTATAGTGGGATATACTTTCTAATGGAGGCTTGGTTCAAGAAATGGCTCATATCGCAAATGGTCGTGATCCTGGGAACTCTGTCTCCTTGCTCCGAGTCAATGTTAGTAATGTTCTATAAGTCTTTTAGTAATGTTCTGTAACACATAGTTTGCTTGTTCATAAAGTTACTGAGATTTTGTTTTGTGAAAATAAAAAACAGAGTGGGAACTCAGGGCAGAGCAACATGTTGATCTTACAAGAGAGCTGTACGGACGCATCAGGATCGTATGTTATATATGCACCAGTCGACATAATGGCTATGAACGTGGTTTTAAGCGGTGGTGATCCAGATTATGTCGCTTTGTTACCATCCGGGTTTGCTATCTTGCCTGATGGCTCTGCTAGAATTGGAGGAGGAAGTGCTAGTACCGGTGCTGGAGGAGCCGGAGCTGAAGGAGGAGGAGGGGGAGAAGGAAATAATCTTGAAGTGGTTACTACGACTACAGGGAACAATGGTGGTTCACTGCTCACAGTTGCGTTTCAGATTCTTGTTGACTCTGTTCCAACCGCTAAACTTTCTCTCGGCTCAGTTGCTACAGTCAATAGTCTGATCAAATGCACTGTCGAGCGGATTAAAGCCGCTTTGGCCTGCGAAGGCGCCTGATCGATGTTTTCAGGTAGGCAATATTTCTCTATATTTTCATCTTTATACGGATAATAATCACATCTTCTTGATATGTTTTGGTTTGTGTTTTTGCAGAGTACTATGGGAGTTATAAAGTGAGGTTTAGGAGAGTTTACGGTAATGTTTGTGTTATTTATTTTTTGGGGTTTTTATAGTTCTTCTGAGATTCTCCAAAGGAAGTCAAGAACGCACCTTTCTGCGTTTAATCTCATTTCCGCGTTTGTTTGCGGACGGGCCAAAAAAAACAAGAGGCTTGAGAAAGAAAAGGTAAAGAGGTTCGGGTATTGACTTCTGCTGGAACCAAAAAAAAAACGGTTTGTTGTGTTTGGGCTGGTTTTAGCGTTTTCTCTGTTTATCATTCACTAGCGAACATTTTTAGCGTTTTGAGTCTACTGTCAAAGTTGTATGCTACTACTACTTTGTTATTAAACCACTCTTGTGATACCTGTCATTATATATAATCGATGAAACTGTGTTTATTAGTTTTATTTCTTTTTTCTTTTATCAAAATGTGAGATTCTCTTCTACCTTTTTCACATCTCTTTCAATCTCTTTCAATAACCACCAATAAGAGTCATATTTTAACAAAATAAACAACTGCTTTTTCTTCTTCTATTGAAAAAAAAGGGATGGTTACAAATGATATACTACTAATCAGTATGCAACTTTTGTCCCGTTCTAATAATTCAGAAAGTATCGTTGTCGGTTCTTGCAATCACAAGTCATTTTCTTACGAAGCGACCCATTCACACCCATCAACAAAATCAATTCCATCAACACAAAATATTTTAATTGGTCCTTCAAATCTTTAATACTATTGTATTCTTCTTCCCCGTCAAAATCTTAATTTTCTTCAAATCATTAGTGAACTGGTTTGGTGAAACATCATTGTCGACCTAAAAGGCTAACAGTGAACAAAGCCACTCATTTTTCCTCTTCTGTCTATATAACTTCTAATCTTGAACACAAAAAAAAATAAATTGAAACATCTATAGTTTCTGAAATAATGGAGAACAAGTCATCAACGTACCTTTCTCAGTTTCCACTTGGGCTACTATGCTTCATCATCATAACTTTGGTCACATCATCATCTTCATCAATATGGTATGATGAACATATTTCATTGAAAGAGATTAACGCAGAAGAAAATTTCGTGTTCCCAAAAAACTTCCTCTTTGGCACTGCTTCTTCTGCTTACCAGGTTCTTAGGATACCTCTTTCCTATACTTCAGTGCTCAGTTCAAAATCCCCAGAAGGGTTTTAACATTAGTTTTGTGTGCTCTTATGGTATATATTCAGTATGAAGGAGCTTACTTAACCGACGGCAAAAACCTAAGCAATTGGGACGTTTTTACAAGCATCCCTGGTTAGATCTTATGAAAACACTTTTGTGTATTGTAAAATATTAAGCTTTTTAAAAAGCAGAAGCTAAACTTTAATGGATTCCTTTCATTTCTTGTTGCTCAAGTCACCACATGAAACCTTTCTTGATATATCTTTGTATAGGAAAAATCGCGGATGGAAGCCAGGGGAAAGTCGCTGTTGACCATTATCACCGATACCCGGTACATAACTGTAAATCTATACATGTATTCTTGATCTTTTCCGATACAAATCTCTAAAAAGAAGTCTTTAGAAAGAAATAAAAAATATTGTGATTTCTACACTTTAACAGGAAGATTTGGATCTGATGGAAGATCTTGGAGTTAATAGCTATCGACTATCTTTATCATGGGCTCGGATTCTTCCAAGTGAGATTCTTCTTTGTTTTTTCAATCTCCCTCTATATATATGAAGTTTTTATCAAAACCTTTTTGTGTGTCCAGAGGGAAGATTTGGAGATGTGAACATGGGTGGTATTGATCATTACAACAGAATGATCAATGCTATTCTTAAAAGAGGTAAACACTAAACACTAATTCATAGATTTTCTTGAAACAAAATCAATAAACCAAAGTTAGCACAATCATTGTCAGGGATGGAGCCATTTGTCACGTTAACACACTACGACATTCCTCAAGAACTCGTAGTTAGATACGGAAGTTGGCTAGATCCCCAAATCCGGTACGTATACACACACTAACACATATGTTACGTGTAGATACGTAACCTTATACTTATACACTGAAAACTAAATAACTGTTGTTCTCAGGGAAGATTTCGAACATTACGCAGAGATTTGCTTTCGATACTTCGGGGATAGAGTTAAATTTTGGGCTACGTTCAACGAACCAAACGTTCAAGTTGTTTTGGGATACCGGACAGGAACTTACCCACCTTCACGATGTTCCAAGACTTTTGGAAATTGCACACATGGCGACTCTGACGTAGAGCCAGTTGTAGCCGCTCACAACATTATCCGTTCACATCTAGCTGCCGTCAGCTTATACCGGACGAAATTTAAGGTAAATCAAAATTATAACCGTACTAAATAGATATGTCAGAACGGTTTAACACAAATTTGGTTTCGTTTAGGAACAACAAAGAGGAAAGATCGGTATTGTTATGAACACGATCTGGTTTGAACCGGTTAGTGATTCTTTAGCAGATAAATTAGCTACTGAGAGAGCTCAGGCTTTCTTCGTGACTTGGTACGTTGGATAAGTTCTAGAAATCTAATTCCTATCTTAACAAAATCGTAGAATATTCAAGTTTTGAATCGAAAGAGTGCAAAAATGCAGGTTCTTGGATCCCGTTGTGTTTGGAAGATATCCAAGAGAAATGCAAGAAATACTCGGCGAAGATCTTCCTCAATTCACAAAGGATGATCTTAAAAGCTTTAGTAATAAATTAGACTTCATTGGGATTAATCAGTACACAAGCAGATATGCAAAAGATTGTCTGCATTCCGCGTGTGAACCAGGCAAAGGAGGTTCGAGAGCTGAAGGTTACGTTAATGCAAACGCCCTTAAAGACGGTTTACATTTAGGAGAACCGGTAATGTAGAGACAAACCAATCGAAAGTAAAAATGTTTATCAGAAACATTATTTTGAGTTATTTGTTATTGGTAATGATGATGCAGACTGGAGTAAATTGGTTTGCTACATATCCTCAAGGAATGGAGGAGATGTTGATGTATGCAACAGAGCGGTACAAAGACATTCCATTGTATGTAACAGAAAACGGTAAGTCATATGATATGGTCCTTACTGTCTGAGCAAGTCTCTGTGGTTTTTGCGGAAAGTTTTCATCTCATTGCATTTGCAGGTTTTGGAGAGAACAATACCGGAGCATTGTTAAACGATTACCGGAGAGTGAAGTTCATGAGTAACTACTTAGATGCAGTCAAAAGAGCTATGAGGTAATAATGCTCCAACTTCAAACAAAACTCAAATATGTCTTGATTCTATAACCCTAAAGCTACTAGTGAAAAAATAGGAAAGGAGCAGATGTAAGAGGATACTTCGCCTGGTCTTTACTTGACAACTTCGAGTGGATATCTGGTTATACCGTACGGTTTGGCATGTACCACGTCGACTTCATAACTCAAGAGAGAACCCCGAGACTATCAGCATTTTGGTACAAGAATTTCATTTTCCATCACAGAGCTCAATCCAAATATGATTGATGCCTGAAACAAAAGGAAGACGCAACGCAAGTTTATATCTTACTTATTTAATTCTTCAGTAAAGTAGGACTGCAGTGTAATAGTAAGTTGTCTTATAAAATAATCAGTTTCAATAAACAAGCGTACCTTCACCTCGCATTTACCGCGGCAAGTTTAGATAACTCCTCAACATCAGGACCTGTGTTTCATCTCCACCATGGAGTCCCAGCTTCGTAGAAGTGCTCACCATCATCATCGTCCCATGAGATTTGACAAGCTTGAAGACCGATTCCTACCTTCGGTTCTTTCCCATGCCTATCAATCCATTCATCAACAGCGGTTTCCTTATCGTTCTCCTCCATTGTGTAATGTTTCTTTGCTTTCCCAAAAGGGTTGATCTCAGGATTCACCATTTCTGCTATAGCTGCTGGCATGTACATAGAGTCACCAACCAACGGTGCCCCATAAGCTGCAAGCTGAGCCCGGATCTGAAAAATTCATTCAACATAGAAACTGGATGATCCTAACATATTCAGATGAGTATCATGTTTTATTACGGAGATAAGTGTCAACTAACTCACCTGATGAGTCTTGCCTGTCAAAAGGTTTATTGTACACTCATAAGCAAATTCTTTTGATGTCCATCCACAGTCTTCAATATTGTGTTTCTTCTCAGTGCCTGCATTGGGCCAAGGAATCTTCTTACATTCTAAAACCTCAAGTTGACACAAGTGCCAGCCTTTAATCGAATCTGCATTTCAAGAAATATTCACAGCGTTAGGAAGATCCATGATCAAATAGTCAAATTATGTTTTGATGATTCTGGACATTTACCTTCAGATACGAGTCTTGGAGCCATATTTTTAGGGCGCATATAATGTAAGATGATTCCAGTGGGAAGTGGTGCTGCTGCAAGAGCGCGGTATAGTTTCTTCACTTCTCTGTTCTTGAAGAGAAGACAAGAAAACCAAACATATTAAAACAATTAATAATCCCCACAACTTGTTCTCGATTACAGTCTAACAACATTGTAAAAGCAAACTCACTCTTATTTTTGTGTGGAAGACCGAGCAGTACTCTTTCGTTCTAGCAAAGACAACACTGCAGTAGAGAAAGAAGATAAGCAATGTGTCCTGATCAATTAAATTATAAACTTCAAAGCATGAAAAAGGTTTTTTGCAGGACAGTACCAGCCTTCTGTGCAGTTATCAATCTGATGCGTTGTTTTCAGTGGTTCTGGTAAATCCAATGCACGTGAGGCAAATGTGGCACAGCTCTCTTCGATATTATCTGTCGTGCCCCCAACCTGATAAAATCCCAAAATGGGTCAACACATTGATACACTAAGTTCAGTACTTAAACCCCAATCAGAAGTTTCTCAGATATTGAAGAAAGGAAAAATCTATGCATTCTTGAGAAATGGAACACAATATAACATTTTGATAGTAAGTTACAGTCCCATCATGTATAAAACTAGTTCAACAATGATCACAAGATGAAGTACCATTTTGCAATATCTCTAATACAACTACAATGGTCAAGAATACAGAGAAAAAATCATAAATGATGTTATTAACATACCGTAGTCCCGGCTGGTTTATCCAAAATGACATAAGAGTCAGTGACAGCAATAACCCGCGACTTCCAATCAATTTCATAGCACCTGATATATAAAATCCAATATGCTAAAGTGATTATCACCAAAGCTATCAAATTCTAAACATATCATTTACAATGTGTATTATTATTACCTTGGTGAACGTTTTGGATGAACGTGAACACGCAAATAAGTTCCAGCTTCAGCATACTGATCAGTATGAGTCACACGAAACGTTTTCTGAGCTTCTCTAACAGTTTTGCCTTTAATAGAAGATCTCTTCTTTAGTACAGAAGGAGAGGTCACTACTTCAAACAGTTTAATCTGCTCAGGTGTCGCAGTTGGTGGAGGTTTAGGGCATACAAGAGCATAATGTACAGCTCCAAATCGAATAAGATCTGCAACAAATCTTCATAGAATGTTAATTTTCATATACAACCCACTCCAGCTTTAAACATACACGAGTTCTTAGACCACAAAGAGTTAGTACTTACAAAGGAGGAAGATCCAATTGTTTAGAGATAAACTCAGCTACATGAACGTCATCTTCAAAAACAACCATATGTTCAATTCTTGGTGGGAAATTATATGGAGGACATGGCATCAATCGATTGTATTCAGGGTATCTGAAACAAACACATAAAGCAATTGAATTTTGAGAGTAAAGTATCGAAATTTAAACGAATGGAATAAAAAGAATCAAACTTTAAGCATACCCAGAAGTGGAGGAAGAAGAGAGTGTGGTTTGATTTTGAGAATCGGTTTGAAGTAAAGACAAGCATGTGAATCTCCGTGAAGAAGATATGAAGCGTGGAGAGTGTTTTTTGTAGAGATTGTCGTTGGAACGAAACAGAGGAGGAGGAGTGGTTATACGGGTGGCAGCTAAAGTGCGAAGGAGAGATACCGGCGCAGTGAGGTTCCGGTAACCGCCTGTTAACGCCGGCGAAGCCATGGTTGGAATGATGCTGTGGGTAATGTGACCTATGGAATCGTTTATCGTTATAGCGCCAATATACTATTTGGGCCTTAATGTAACATTTGTTTTGGGCCGGGTTATAATTGGTTCGGTGATTAATTTGGTTGGTTTGGTGGTTTATTCCGGTTTGTTGCTTTTTGGCTGATACAGAATGTGTATGCACTTCTTTTAAAATTATGATTACTAATAAAACTCATGCAGTCTCTCTAGTTTTAGTGGGATTGATCGAAATTATTATGTTCCCTGACTTTAGGATAAAAGGAGAAACATGTTAATTTAAGTGAAAAATTAAAATTAATCCACGGCATGATAGTAGGAAAAGTAATTGAATTAAACAATCATGATTTAAATGGTCAGATTTATGTAATCTGGTTTTTTTTTCAAAACAAGTTGGGGTGTTAGAACATTTAATTTAAAATAGTTTGTGTAATTTGTATCATACCGAATCATATTTTGTCATTTCTCTAACAAGTAACAACCATGTGTTATATAGAGAGCATCATTGTGTTGTTCCTTTTGCAACAACATCTCTATCAACTTTAAATCCTCAAATCTTCCTAATTTTGTTTTTTTTGTAATAGTAAAATACGTAAATATGTCTAAAAATTCCATAATATGTGACATTTCAGAATAATAAAATCATAGTTTAAGAAGCACACTTGTATTAGTAAATTACGTACGTTGTATATATATATAGGATCGATCCATTGTATTTGAAAATAAATAAAGCGTTAGGTTAGCTGAGTTATGAAAATAAATCATCTAAATAGATAAAGAAAGGGATGATGGCCAACACCAACCAAAGCCATCATATATACATATATATAAAAAGAGACATGTACATTTTTCTATTACTTTAGCTTCAAGCATCACAACATCACTTCATTACCACTAGATCAATAGATACACCGCAGAAGCTTCTCACAAACTCTCTCTCTATCAATGGCTGCTCCAATAGCCATAGGTACACGAGGAACTATAGGATCGCTTGTGCGTAAAGAAATCGACTACTTCAAAAACTCCAATACATGTAAAGAAACTCAGTTCGATCCACGGAGGGGCAATTCCACAGCACACACCAAAAACTCTCATCAAAGAAGAGATCTCTCATCATCACGGCTAAGTTCTTGGTTCTCTAAAGCCAATTGGAGAAAGAAGAAGCGGCAGAGTCGTGGTGGCAGTGGCAAGTTTTTGCCGAGTATGTGTTCGGTTGTGGAGGTTTCCGGTGAGGATCGAGTTCCCGGTTTCAGCTATAAGATCTTGAAGAGTGATCACGACAAGGGTTTGCGTGTGTAGAGGAGTAAATTATTTATTGTGGAATTACGGTAAAGAGATCTTTATAAACATAATTTTTATTTTTGTAATATTCAAATTTAAATTATGTGTGAATTTGTTACATCTTTTAATGTCAATGAGCATATATTCGAACTTTTTTTTTAAAGTATACATATTCGAACTTTTGAAATGAGAAAAAAGAAAGAAAAAAAAAAAGTTATGTTTGATGCTAAAGTTGGTTCGGTTCCAGCCCGGTCTATATACAAACATATGGATTCGGTTATATTCCCGGTTTAAACGCAATTCCCCTCGGTATATCGTTGAAATGTACATATGAATTCTATGTGGCAAAATTCAAACGCCTTTTAACATCGGGGAAAATGTCAAACAACCTTAAGCTAGTCGATGCGATTCATATAATCTTGATGATTCGATCCGTGTCATACATTTACCAATATCCTTACTATTGAATTATTTGAACTCATTGTTTCTAGGGAAATTGTCGGTGCTAATGTAATTTAACTTTCTATATTTGGTAGCCATTTTTAGTTCAGAAGATTCATTTGAGCTCATTACAGTTTCAACTTTGGAAACACCTTGAAAAGTTACAACTTCATTTTATTGCAAACTATATCAGAGGACATAACCTAGCTGCTGTGCGATTATAAATTTACAATGAATTTACTTCTCGGTCATAATATTGCCTTTGTATTCAAATTTTGTTGATGTTAAAACCAAATGTGGGTTGTATTCTTTGGTCTAAAACTGGTTTGGACGTTCATTCAACTTGAGTTTGAGAACACACAACTCAAATTTGTTCTTGAATTCTGGCTAATGATTTTCTTGAATCTGTGTTTTTGAGTTGGTACGGTTAATGACTTCCAATGAAGCTCAATACAAGAAGAGAAGAACCATTGCTCCGATTAAGAGATCTTATTAGTGCTGGATACTTCATAATCTTCACACGTTCATGTGCAATACAGAGTTCTCGCTGTCTCTACACAACAAGATAAGCCGTAGTTTGCGGTGTGGTGGTGGTCTTGAAAACAATCTCTTGCCTTGGCTGTCTTTGGGATTCTAAAGATTTGTCTTGTTCTAAGGAATTGTGAGGTGGAAAATGATGCAGCCACATGCACGGTCATAATCGAAATCATTGAATCTTTGTTTATTAAGTATATACTACGCTTCTTTCATTAGCCTCTTTTAGTTCATTTCCTTTGTCGTAATTATTATCGGATAGTATTATTTATTTTATGAACTTGATAGCAATAAAAAGTGTCCGAACCCTTATACGTGCACACGTTTTTTATGTCTACATAATTCTTAATATGTCAAGTATCATCAACACGTCTCCAAGACTCAGACACGGTCAAAGCTGCCTACCTAGTTCACCTAGTTATATAAAACAATATCTTATGGCATATGTTACACGATTTGAAAATATAAAGATGAAAAAGACACAATTTACCCAACACACTATTAACCATTAGACCACGACTCAACATTAAATTTATTTGTAAACCAGTTGTATATATCAATTAAAAAAGTATTGTTAAATTTTACCACCGTCAAAAGATTTTGTTACGTCTGTTAACTCAATGATATGAATTCACCAACGAATATATAAACGAAGATTTTTAAAGACAAAATTAAATAAACGGAGTATTTTTCTTCCAACAAAAAAATATAAGGTATTAAAAACGTCCAAATAAAAAATAAATGGCGATTTTTTCGGCTTTTTCCATAGATATTGACATATGGTAAATCCTTAAAAAATTAAGTTAAAAACAAACAAACCTACCAAAAGGTGTTGCCACTAAATTAGAGATAGACTTTCTAGAGCTTAAGGCTCTATGGTTCAAACATTGTTCAAAAACTCAATTTAACTCTTTCACAATCTCCATCATTTTATTTTTTTTCTATCTTTCAGCTTGCTAAAGATACCACTCGGTGTTGGCAAATCATTCTTCTTCTGTTTTTTTTTTAAATATTTGTTTTACGTTTATTCCTGTGATTATTTTAAAACTTCAATGTAAAAAATCTTTAAATATATAATCACATATCGTTTCGACCATATTGTGCTGCATCTTATATATAAACTTTGCTTCAATTGTTTTCGATACTCCAAAAAACACTAAAATTAGTATATTCAAATTCAACTGTTTAATAGAAAATCAAAATTTTATCCTATCAATCATCATGTCATGACCCATAAATTTGTGCATGGACGAACATATATATAATTAATTTTAAAAATGAAAAATGAAAATTTGGTATATTCAACTTTAAAATCTATATAATATTCTTTTTATTAATATATAATACATAAAAATATCAAATATATACTGTAAGATCACACATATCGACTTCTACATATCTATCTAGTGTGATTTGTTACTTTGTATGAGAGATATATACCATAAAGTAGTAAATTACAATTACTTTTCTAAAAGTTGATTAGATATATTGACTTGTTAAGTTAAATCTAAAATATGTCTATAATACATTTATATAGAAATATATAATTAGTTTTTGTGTTATTTTATGTTGAGAAATTAAATTAGAGAAAGTATAAGTCGCAACATAGTACCGCATGGTTACACTACCACATAGCGGTAGTGTGCGAAAGTGATGAGGTTGTGAAGGATGCGTCTCCTGTAGGTACATCTCTTATAGGTACGTTTTTGGAATTGTACACCATCCACTACTGGACCTTTGTTTTTTTTTTAAATATATATTTTGATTTTATGTTCATTCTTTTGATTATTTTAAGACTTAAATGTCACATATTCTTTTGATTATTTTAAGATTTAGATATCACAAAAATCTTTAAATATACAATCATATATCGTTTCGACCATATTGTACCGCGTCTTATATATAAACTTCGCTCCAATTATTTTTGATACTCAAAAAATACTATAATACGTATATTCAAATTCAATATTTAATAGAAAATCAAAATTTCATCCTAACAAGCGTTGTGTCATGACTGCCATAAATTTGTGCATGGAGGGACATATATATAATTAATTTTAAAAATGAAAAATAAAAATTGGATATATTCAACTTTAAATCTGTATAATATTCTTTTTATTAATATATATAATACATGTCAGATCACACATATAGACTTCTACATATCTATCAATTAATTTGTTACTTTGTATGAGAGATATATACCATAAATCAGCTAATTACAATTACTTTTCTAAAAATTGATTAGATATATTGACTTGTTAAGTTAAATCTAAAATATGACTATAATACAATTATATATGAAAATAAATAATTAGTTTATGTGTCATTCTATGATGAGAAATTATTTGGAGGACGTGTGAGTTGAACAAGCCGTTAGATCTTCCTCTTCATCTTCATCTTCATCTCTCTCAACCGTTAGATATTCCTCTTCCTCATCATCTCTCTCATTCTGCCATCTGACCCCTGTGGTGGAGTTGCAGATATTCAAATAACTCATCCCCATCTCTATGTTCACCTCTCGGATTCTGAAGAGCTGAGGGAGATTAGGGTTTCAAACCGTACCTTGGTACGATTCGGCGGATTTTGGATTCTTCTCTCCTTGGGAAGTCTAATTCCTCCTCTCACCAGAATAATAGCTGATATCGATGAGGAGAATGAAGGATTCGGGTCTGATGATGATGCCGGCGGAGATTTTAACGACGGCGTTTACGAGCTGGTGGGATGATGTTAACGAGTCAACTCAGTGGCAAGATGGGATATTTTTCGCTCTCTGTGGTGCTTATGCTCTTGTTTCCGCCGTTGCTCTTGTATGTGTTTCCTCTTAATCAGTGGTTTAGTTTTGGGGAGCGAATTAGTTTTTAAAAAATGGTTAATTTTGAGGTTATAGATCAATTCCTTTGCGTGTTTGACCTATCTTTCCTTTTCTGTTAACAATCTGATTCGTTGGAAATGGCGAACCTTTGTTGTTGAAACATCGTTTTCTATCTAAAATCACGCAACTTGAAGTATTCATTGTATAGTTGGATGATTTGTTCTATACTTTATTTCTGGGTTTTTGGTTAGTTGGCTGTGTTTTTCTCACCTGGTAGGTTTTGCGATGTGTTGCAAATTTCTGATCTTTTGTTTTAAAATTGGGATTATGATTGGTAGGTTCAACTGATAAGGATCCAAATGAGAGTCCCTGAATATGGTTGGACTACTCAGAAGGTGTTTCATCTTATGAACTTTGTCGTCAATGGAGGTCATTATCTATTTGATACATTGATTTGTGTTGTTTTTGTCTGCACCTTTTGGATTATGTTTTTGTTGACTTTCTCTCTGTTGTGTGCAGTTCGTGCGGTTCTATTTGGATTCCACATGCAAGTATTCCTTGTGCATCCCAAGGTGAGAATGTTCTCTCAACTTTACTCTGGTTTAATGTACAGTATGTTTGTTTTAAAGTCGATGGAATGTATCTTTTTAAGTATTTAATGTAGATGATTGCTGTGAGGTAATGCAGGCTCTTTGCTGGGTACTATTGGATCTTCCAGGCCTTCTCTTTTTCTCGGCATACACGCTGCTTGTGCTGTTCTGGGCAGAGATATATCACCAGGTACCTAAAAAGAAAACCTTGATGTGTGTCGACTCTCTTTTAAAGTATCCAGACAAGCTCTGAATACATATGTTGTTGCCACTGATGTGCAGGCCAGAAGCTTGCCAACGGATAAGCTGCGGATAACCTATATTTCAGTCAATGTGGCTGTATATCTGGCTCAGGTACATGTCTGATTCTTATTGTTTGATTTCTTTTCGTATTATATGTTGCAGTTGCTGAGATTCATTTATATACATCTTTTGCGATTATTGGTGTTTAGAAATTGTAGATTGTGCGTGTTTCCTACTTTCTCCTTGTCTCATTAACTTTGTAGCCATTCTTTGATACTAAGAATCTATGTGACCTTAGTCACCTTTGTACACATTTTCGGTGAGTCAAAAGATGTAAGAATAAGTTTGACATGTAACTGATGTCTCTATCAGATTGGTATCTGGGCATACATCTGGGTAAATGATAACAGCACTGTGGAGTTGGTTGGAAAGATATTTATCGCAGGTAGGTTCTTTGTCTGGTCAAGCAAGTTTTACTGAAACCGTTACTGCTTAATCTATAATACTCCCTTTCTTATCTAAACTCTGTATTGACATTTTTTATTGGTTATTTTCTTATTCTTCTAGTTGTGTCTTTCATCGCCGCATTAGGCTTCTTGCTATACGGAGGAAGGTATGTGTTTTGTTATTTCCATATGTCCACTATCAAAATGGCTACTTTCAATGGCTCTACTTGACTGTCTTTTCTCACGTGTTTTTTTTTGTATGGTATAGATTGTTTTTCATGCTAAGAAGGTTCCCTATCGAGTCAAAAGGAAGAAGGAAGAAACTCCATGAGGTATTCGGATTTATATATATGTATGCGTATGATTGTACTTGTGTAATTAGTTATTTGTCTTACTTAGTTCCAATGTTCCATAGAACTTTGAACACAGACATTTTTGGCTTCAAATTCATTGCTTTTCACGGATTGGCCATTTTTGTAATTAAAATGGTTTTAATTGCAGGTTGGATCTGTGACAGCCATATGCTTCACCTGTTTCCTCATAAGATGCATTGTGGTAAGCTCTGAGATAGAACCTAAAAAAATGAAATCTTCATGTTCAGTTATTATTTTAGTCATGCTGTGATGAGTGTCTTGATGTTTTTCCATGCAAACTTTAGGTGGCTGTATCAGCTTTTGACAAGGATTTAACACTTGACGTTCTTGATCATCCGGTTCTCAACTTGATCTACTATATGGTAAGTAAAACCACTCCCTTCATTAATTGTCTCTCTCTTTCGATATTTGTTTCTGTTTCTTCATTAACTGGACCAAATAAACAACAGGTGGTTGAAGTACTTCCATCGGCACTAGTCCTCTTCATTCTCCGAAAGCTACCTCCAAAGAGAGTGTCGGATCAATACCATCCAATCCAGTAGACCTTTATCTGAGCCACCACACGGCGAGGCTGATGATGTTTAAGAGAGCAAAAGAAGAAAATTTGGGGCAAAAATCTTAAGGGTGAAGAAGAAATAGGAGTGGAATCTGCGTGAGTTTTTGGAATGCACGATCATATATGATTTTACAGCTTTAGTTGTTAGCCCTACCCGCCTTGACTTTTGTTTTGTAGTAGTTTTTCTATTATTGTTATATTATGATGTCTGTTTAAATTATATGCTCTTCTGCTACTTGGAAAAATCTGGCCTCAGTACAAGGCAGAGGTTTAAAAACATTTGTTGAGCAGATGTTTGATTGTTATGTTGGGTGAAAAATAAACAAATGTTTTACTTTTGTGTATATCTTCGCCATTTTCTTACTTTATTTACCTTCTGGTTTTGACTTTTGTCAACTCAATCGAAGCTATCTTTCTTTTACTACCGCTAATTTCAACGCCTAGCGGAAAAAAAACTCTTACCGCAAAAAAAAAAATATTATTGGGCCTTGGGCCTGATTTTTAAACGGGCCATCACAATTGACCAGAGCCCAAATTTCTCTGTTCCGGACCTGGTGATTTTCCAAAAAATGGTCTCTCTCTCCCACTAATATTTATATGTGATTTTTACAGTGAACATATCACAAATCAAAGCCCTAATAACTCTGTTGTTCCGACGACGACGACGACGACTGAGGAGGAGGTCTTTTCTCAATCTCGTTCTCGTCTTTGTCTTCCTCTTGATTCTCTCGTCTTTTCTGGAGTTTCGCTAGTTTTTATTTTAACCTGTAATAAAAACGGATAGCTCGTAGAAATCTGTAGGCTACGATCCCTGAATCTGTCACACCTGTGTTGAATAATCCCTTTGAGCATCGAATCAACTCTAGTTCCAACCGTTTCCAAGTTTTTAGTTTCTGCTCTTTGCGTTTTCTGGAATACTGTTGAGCTTGAAACTTGGAATTTATCAAAATATAGACTAAACTTGAAACTTGGAATCTTGAAATTTTGTGGTGTTTTCCGGGTTGCTTCGTCTTGTCTTCTTTAGCTTTGAGTTTTGCTGTGGTATAAGAACTTGTATAGATGAATATTGGGATGATGAAACTGAAAATGGTGATTTTTTTTTTTAGCAGTTGAGATCATACAAGAAGAAGCATTTTGCAACTCATGGATCCCATGGAGTCTTCTGGTGAGCAGGTGATTACTTCCATCTCTGTCACTAATACAATCAAATGATAACTGCTTTAAAAGATGTTATTAGCCTAATTTACTGCAAAAATAACTGAAGAGAGAACCTGTGAAAATGAATTGTTTCTTGTTGTTTTTCTAATTGAAGGACGTTGTTGAAGAGAGCAAAAAGCTGGTTGACTCATTGGACAAGCTTCGTGTTAGCGCTGGGAGCTCATCCTCTAATTTCAAGAAGAAGCCTGTCATTATCATTGTTGTTGGAATGGCAGGTATATTATATTGATTAATGCAATGGTCTTGAAAACAATCACTATGTTGGTTTCTGAGTTTCTTGTTAAGGGACTTCAAAACAGTTTTTGATAGGAGGTTTTTGTTGGTTATGTGCTCAGGTAGTGGAAAAACAAGCTTCCTTCATCGTTTGGTCTGCCATACCTTTGATTCAAAGAGCCGTGGCTATGTGGTGAACCTTGATCCTGCTGTTATGTCTCTACCATTTGGTGCCAACATCGATATAAGAGACACTGTCAAGTACAAGGAAGTTATGAAGCAGTACAATTTGGGGCCTAATGGTGGAATTCTCACTTCACTCAACTTGTTTGCTACAAAATTCGACGAGGTAAAAAATGTCTCCAGAATTGGTCCAAATTAAATTATGATTACAGTCTCACTTGACAGTGGTTCTCTCAGTTTCCTTCTCTTGATTGCTCTGTCTTTGTTTGCTACTTGTTTCAGGTCGTCTCTGTGATTGAGAAACGTGCAGACCAGCTTGATTATGTCCTTGTTGATACTCCTGGTCAGATTGAAATCTTTACATGGTCTGCTTCTGGGGCTATTATCACTGAAGCTTTCGCTTCGACCTTCCCCACTGTTGTCACCTATGTGGTTGATACTCCACGTTCCACAAGTCCAATCACTTTTATGAGTAACATGCTCTATGCTTGTAGCATTCTCTACAAGACTCGGTTGCCTCTCATCTTGGCTTTCAACAAAACCGATGTTGCAGATCACAAGTTTGCTTTAGAGGTGATCTTTCTTTCACTGTCTACGTTCTTTTTTTTATTGTTGTTATACTCTCTCTAATCATGTGGTATCGGGTTTGGTTTAAGCAGTGGATGGAAGATTTCGAGGTGTTCCAAGCAGCAATACAGACTGATAATTCATACACGTCCACCTTAGCTAACAGTCTCTCCCTTTCACTCTATGAGTTCTACCGGAATATAAGATCTGTTGGTGTTTCTGCAATCTCTGGTGCTGGAATGGATGATTTCTTCAAAGCCATTGAAGCAAGTTCTCAGGAATACATGGATACTTACAAGTAATGATACTCTTCTCTTCAATTCACCCTCTTTTGTCTGCAAGTTCTATGCTTATGATTTGAGTTTTACATCAGGGCTGATCTTGACAAGAGAATGTCGGAGAAGGAGCAGTTGGAAGAAGAACGAAAGAAACATGAAATGGAGAAACTAAGAAAGGATATGGAGAGTTCTCAGGGAGGGACTGTGGTTTTAAACACTGGTCTGAAAGACAAAGATGCAGCAGAGAAGATGATGCTAGAAGAGTCTGATGAGGACTTTCAAGTTGAAGAAGACAGTGATGATGCCATAGATGAGGATGATGAAGATGAAGATGAAGAGATGCATCGTTACTACCTATGAATAAAACTCAGACATAATCTTTCAGACTTTGTCAATTCGCTTTAACTGGCTTTGTTTGCGTCGTTTCCTTGTTGTCCCAGTTGTGTAGTTGAACAAAATAACCGAATCCCTTTGTGAGACATTGTCTAATGATCCAATGACTAAAACTTATGTAAACTACAACTTTTGAAGGCTTTTTGTATACACAATTTGCGTTCATATGCACAAAGGGGGAAACAGACTTGTATCAGACATGAAAATAAGACAGAAAACTAAGGAAAAATCAGAACCAACACTCTCGTTTCCACATTATCCACAACTACAAAGGTCACTAGCAGATGCCCTTTTAACTACAAAGGTCAAGGTGCGTGTGGCTGATTTTGAAGAAGATGAAGATTCAGTCTTGGTGGATTTCATCAAAAGGCACATGAGCAAACCTCACATCTTCTGGCCGTGCAATCACCACAGGTTCATCGGCGAACAGGGCTTTGAGGAAAGATGGAGTTTTCAAAGGATGCCGAGCCGTCATTCGTGGATACACAAACGCCAAGAAGTAGTATGCATGACCTGCTATCATTCCCTGTAGGTTGGATATAAAGCTTAAGGATGAGGATATACAGAGAGAGAGAGGGATTACAAAATGGTTGAAACTGAATTAGGAGAGATTAAGTACCAGAAAATCCCCCCATGCACTTGCACCAACAAGGATAGAGAATCCAAGAAGCACCTGCAATTTCAGAAATTGGGGAAGGCCAATAAAATTATTGATCTACTTAGGGAACTTCGAGAAGAAAATACAAAAGTCCAACTCACCCATGGTAAATAAGCTGCTGTGAAAGTGAAAAGACCAAGGAAACTCATGTGGATGTAAGGATTTTGTTTACTCCATACATAGACCTACAGAACAGATGAAAAATGTCAAAGATGGTTTTGAGATGAATATGAATCCATTAGTGAATTAGTTTGGAAATAGAAAGATAAAAGTTACCATCATGAAAGTCAATGAATTGCTGAGGAAGATGATTTTGGAGAATGAAACGGACAAATAAGGTATCATTCCACCAACGAGAACAATACCAGTTAGAACAGTTGCCCCAAACAAGAGCATGTAAAGGAAATCAGCAGTCTTTCCCCTGAAGGAGTTTTCTTCGAGGAGTTTGCAGTATCTAGCAAGAAAGAACATATGGAACAAAAAGTCCAAATCTGCAAAAGATTGATAGAAAAAAGCAAGTCAAGTTATAACTAACAATTACAAAGGAAACGAATCCATACAGGGAGCATAGTCCTACTGTTCCCCTAGAGATGTCAAAGGTCTTAATAAGAAAATCAGGGAGCATTATCAATTGAACAAAGACTCAAAAGCATATCAACAAGGCAAATCAGACCTTATCTGTAGCTAGAAGAAGCATAACTATTGAAAAAATAGAAACGGGCATTTCAACGTCTTAGCATATGACACTTCTACAAAGTACAAAGTAAAACTTGAGTTCAGACAGAACTATGAATTTGAGCTACAGAAAGAAACCACCCATCTATTAGGAACAAAGATCCTAATACTCCAGGGAAGACGGCTTCATACTAATTATGTATCGAACTCAAGAGTTGAAGATAAATTACCCATCTTTCGGAAATAAAGAAAATTTGTAACGAGGCGCCAGAACTGGTATTGCTTCACCACAAGGGTAGGATTAAGGTAGAGATTATAAGGAGATATAATCTGCAAAAACGTTCCACAAAACGTTAACAAAAGAAGAGCATGAACCATATAACACCACATCAGTCAGCTCTAAAATTAAACCATTATCCACCCCAAATCCAACAAAGACCGACCTTTCACATCAAAAACGAAACCATCACACATATAGAACACAAAGACTCAAGTTTTTTTTTTTTTTACACAAAAAACTAATCAGATTAATCAGAGCAGAACGAGCTAGAAAAACTTTAAAACCTCGAGCGAACAACCGACGGTGGTGACTACAGCGGCCGTGAGATACGACCGGGTTATAATCGGCATCTGTTTGTACCATTCTTCTACAGCTTGAGCCATTATCCCCTCCTCCTCCTCCCTACCGCACAATCACACCTTGATTCGATTTCAATCACACAGGAGCAATTTAACGACACGAACCCAAATCGAATCGGATAGAAGCGTATACGTTGATATGAAATCACCTCTCTACGTTAAAGCTTTGAAATTGAATTATCGAAAGCGACTCTCTCGTAAAAGCTTTGCTCTTTTTTTTCCGAGATGTTTATCTGTTGTGTGACAATAGCTCAACGAATAAAACAGCGCGTACTTTACACGAACCAATCAAAATAAGTTCATGACGCAAGCGTCTCTACTAAGTTTAATAAACAATCGTGACGTTTCCAAATTTTTAAAACGTCACAACGTTCATATCAGATAAATCAAAGTGGCAAGCTTTTCCAATTTTATTTTTATTTTTATTTACTTTTATTTTTTTATTTGATACCTAGTCGTCGTCTTCTCAAAATTTCAAATTCAAAAACTCAATTTGAACAACGGCCTCTTTCTCTCTCTCTCTCTCTCTCTCTCTAACGAATCTGCGATACTTGTTCACCGATGAGTGAAAACGAACCGCCGTGCGTTTCACCGGTGCGGTCACGTAATCCTCCGCCGTCATCGTCGTTACTAAATGACATATCCAATTTCAAAACGCCGCGGCGTTCTTCCGTTGTGAATTCGGGTTTTAGTAAATCTCCGTATCCGCATTTCTTCACTGCATGTAAGCAAACCCCAAAATCGTCGTCATCTAACCTCCGCCGTCCATCCATGGTTCCTTCTCGGTCTAAGGTCGCGGCTTCGTCGAGGCGGCTTAGGGCGTTCGAACTTCAGCAATCGCAGTCTTCACGCAAGGCTGAGTTGACGAAAGAGAAAAGTCTCAGATCTCTGGCTAAATCACTTACTGTTTGGCTCAATTTCTTGTTTGAGAACCCGGAAACTTGCGGTTGCGCTCCGTTCGAAGATGGATCTGGTGTTGGTAGCGTAGGGAATTTAGGTAAGGGGAAGAGAGATAGTGGCGAGGCTTTAGGTAATGGTGTGGGAGTGGATACAATGTGGCGAAGCCCCAAAAAGATGAGGGATTTAGGTTGGTGTGGTGAGAAAAGTTCAGAGATTGGCTCTTCCTTGACTGGTTCCAAGTACTCTACCCTGAAGGAATCTTTAAGAGATGTTTGTAGTTTTGATGATTTGAAGCAAAGAATGCAATTTCACTTGAGTTTGGGAAGTTGCAAGGAGATTTTTGATGTGATGACTCGTGTTGCCAAGGTAAAAGCATTTATAAAGACTGTGTTTTTTGCTTTGGGTTGTGTTGGCTTTTCTTTTGTTTAGGATAGTTAACTTGGTTCAATCTTATTGTTCTTGTTTCAGAATATTGATGAAGGGAGGATAAAAATGAAACCACAATGCCCTCTTGTAACTGATTTTGGACTCAAGGAGAAGGCTATCAAGGCACTGATGTGCTATAACCAAGTTTGGCTTCGTTTAGGGTTATATATCATCTTTGGCGGTGATTCCTTTATGTCTGACAGTGAAGTTAACTCAGATCAAGAAATGGCATTCTTGAAGATGGTAATTAATAAACAGTTCTTTTCCCATGATGGCCTTGCTAGAGCCTATGCCTATAACAAGATGGTTGAGGGTTTATACAGACCAGGGTACTATGAAGCCCTTGGAACCGTGATTTTGAAGAGGATTCTGTTGCTCGTCCTTGTGATTGATAGAGCTAAATCTCAGAGCTGCCTTTCACTCAAGTATGGAATTGATGGAATAGATGGTGGCTCACCCCTCATGTTCTCGGAGAAATCTAGCATAAAGTCTAGCCACCAACTTATATCTGGTATTTTCTTAGATTTTGCTGTTTAGTTTGTCAGTTTTCTTTACTCTCTCATGTTTTCTGCAGCTAATTTTCTATCTTCTGCTTTGAACATAGAATTCTTGTCCTCTGATGTAATGCATGGAGAAGGGAATCTCCTAGCACATCTAGTGATTATAGGCTACAAAATACCTTATCAGCAGGTAATTTTTAGTTAGGAGTCAATGCAATGCCTTAAATGACATCTCGGTTGCTAATGCTAAGTGTATGATGTATCACTAACTTCAATAACTGGAATGGATCTTGCAGTCTCCTCTAGTTGAATATGAATTTAAAGTGAGAGAACTGTTTGGTGACCTCCAAGATGGCGTGCGGCTCTGCAGAGCCATTCAACTACTTCTTCATGATCCATCCATTCTCATGGTTTGTCTTTAAATTGAATTTTAATCCAGATCTTTCAGTTATTTCTTATTTAGGGAGTAAGTTTTATCGTATGAGGCTTTTGATCCAACAGAAAATGGTAGTTCCGTCCGGCAATCGAAAGAAGAACTTGGCCAATTGTAGAATTGCACTTCAATATCTAAAGGATGCTGGTGTTTCGTTAAAAGACAGCGAAGGAATGATGATAACTGAAGAAGATGTTGCAGATGGTGACAGAGAGCTCACTATTTCGCTGCTATGGAACATCTTTGTACATTTGCAGGTAAGTGTCTCTTGTTATTCTTTGCCCAATTTTTTGGTGGATTGCTGCACGAGTCGTCGGATTTTCATTGGTTATGTCTTCTCTTTGAACTGGACAGCTGCCTCTTCTGATCAATGGGAGACTCTTGACGGAGGAAATCCACAGAGTCCAAGGGCTGGAACAGGTAAGGCTAAGGCTCGCTTGATTTCCTTGGTTCTGGTAGTTCTTTCCAGTTTCTAGCCATTGTTCGTTATTTTGAATCTCTATGGTGACACTTCTCAGCTAGAAGACTCTTAATCAGTTCTTAATGGTGACACTTCTCAAGTAACACTATTTTTTCTCTCTTCAATTAGTTCTCTTTTGGGTTTCTTTTCAGAATAATCAAATTACCATGTCTACTCCTCTGGAAATGCTCTTGAACTGGATCAAGGTAGCTTATTATATCAGCGTATTCTTATTACTTCCTTACTATTATATTCTTAGCGGGGTTTTTTCACTTCCATGTNCTATGCCTATAACAAGATGGTTGAGGGTTTATACAGACCAGGGTACTATGAAGCCCTTGGAACCGTGATTTTGAAGAGGATTCTGTTGCTCGTCCTTGTGATTGATAGAGCTAAATCTCAGAGCTGCCTTTCACTCAAGTATGGAATTGATGGAATAGATGGTGGCTCACCCCTCATGTTCTCGGAGAAATCTAGCATAAAGTCTAGCCACCAACTTATATCTGGTATTTTCTTAGATTTTGCTGTTTAGTTTGTCAGTTTTCTTTACTCTCTCATGTTTTCTGCAGCTAATTTTCTATCTTCTGCTTTGAACATAGAATTCTTGTCCTCTGATGTAATGCATGGAGAAGGGAATCTCCTAGCACATCTAGTGATTATAGGCTACAAAATACCTTATCAGCAGGTAATTTTTAGTTAGGAGTCAATGCAATGCCTTAAATGACATCTCGGTTGCTAATGCTAAGTGTATGATGTATCACTAACTTCAATAACTGGAATGGATCTTGCAGTCTCCTCTAGTTGAATATGAATTTAAAGTGAGAGAACTGTTTGGTGACCTCCAAGATGGCGTGCGGCTCTGCAGAGCCATTCAACTACTTCTTCATGATCCATCCATTCTCATGGTTTGTCTTTAAATTGAATTTTAATCCAGATCTTTCAGTTATTTCTTATTTAGGGAGTAAGTTTTATCGTATGAGGCTTTTGATCCAACAGAAAATGGTAGTTCCGTCCGGCAATCGAAAGAAGAACTTGGCCAATTGTAGAATTGCACTTCAATATCTAAAGGATGCTGGTGTTTCGTTAAAAGACAGCGAAGGAATGATGATAACTGAAGAAGATGTTGCAGATGGTGACAGAGAGCTCACTATTTCGCTGCTATGGAACATCTTTGTACATTTGCAGGTAAGTGTCTCTTGTTATTCTTTGCCCAATTTTTTGGTGGATTGCTGCACGAGTCGTCGGATTTTCATTGGTTATGTCTTCTCTTTGAACTGGACAGCTGCCTCTTCTGATCAATGGGAGACTCTTGACGGAGGAAATCCACAGAGTCCAAGGGCTGGAACAGGTAAGGCTAAGGCTCGCTTGATTTCCTTGGTTCTGGTAGTTCTTTCCAGTTTCTAGCCATTGTTCGTTATTTTGAATCTCTATGGTGACACTTCTCAGCTAGAAGACTCTTAATCAGTTCTTAATGGTGACACTTCTCAAGTAACACTATTTTTTCTCTCTTCAATTAGTTCTCTTTTGGGTTTCTTTTCAGAATAATCAAATTACCATGTCTACTCCTCTGGAAATGCTCTTGAACTGGATCAAGGTAGCTTATTATATCAGCGTATTCTTATTACTTCCTTACTATTATATTCTTAGCGGGGTTTTTTCACTTCCATGTCTAACCATGTACAATACTTGCATGTCTTGCATTCTTCATTCAGTCAATTACCAGGAAGAATGACTTCAAGTTAGAAAGCTTTGCTTCATTGGTTGATGGAAAGGGGATATGGTTCTTGCTTGACTACTATTTTCGTCAAGAAGTTTGCTGTCCTTGTTTTCACAAAGAGGTATGAAATCCGGTTCAATGCATTGAAGTTTACCTAGGCCATTTCTCCTCACGTATCTTATAATACAAACAATGCTATATTTTCTGAATAAATATATATATTCAGGATTCTGGTGGTCAAAAAGGCCCTCAATCAGTAATGTCCAATACTGATTACCATGATGCAGTGCAAAATTTCATACTGTCGCAAAAGTTGACAGCACTTTTGGGAAGTTTTCCTGAGGTAATAATTTCAGCCTGTGAATGTCTAGTTGTTATTCTCAAGTTTATTATAAAGAAAAATAAGATTACAAGAGATATGAAAATGTTACGACGTTGCCCGTTGATACTTTTCCACTAGAAAATTTGCTTCAGTTAGGCTAACATAATATATATGTTTGGCGTCACAATTGTACTATCAATTTCCTGACAATAATTTTTATCTCTATAGGTTCTACAGATTGGTGACCTACTGGAACATAATGCAGTAGTTAGCAACCAAAGTGTGATTATACTGTTGGCTTTCCTATCATCAAAGCTGATCGTCAAGGAGAATTTGGTATTGCTCTATTACCACAAAATGTAGCTTTCGTTGTTTACTTTATGGATGGCAGTTAGATTTTCTAGTTACAGGTTATCTGAAAAATTCCTTCTTTCCTCAGGAGCAACTGAACTTTCATAAGTTACTGTGCTCGAGCTGTCAAGCTCAGGAGAAGAGATATTCACGCATCAGTCTCAGCAGCTCTGAAGTAGTTAAAAATGAGGAACCGGACATAGAAAATGGAGAAGGTTCCCATTCATCTCTTTTTTGCATTCTCAAAAGTATTTTGATGAACTGAGGAACTGGACCTGATTATATTGATGTTTGCAAGTCTATCAGTGGTTTGCAGTCTGTATATCTCCTTTTACTATGTTTTTCGTTTCTGATAGTTGTCACCCTAGTTCTTATAGAGTCTCAAGCTTCTTACAATTGGTTGAATGAAGCAAGTATGCGTGGTGATAATAGATATGTATGACTGGAATTGATGTCAAATGTGTGATGCTATTGTAGATGCTACTAAAAAGTTCCAGGCAATCAAAGCCTGGTGGCAGGATATGGCCAGCCAAAATCAAAATTCTGTTGGAAAAACTAATAGCTATACTCTGCAAGACTCCTTGTCTACCAAATGCACTAAAGATTCCCAACGAGGTAATTCAAGTTCAATAGCTATTTTTCTCAACTAAGCCTGCTTTCGATATGCATCTCCTTTTTATGATCTAACTCTTGTAGATGGCACTTGATTGAATCATTATATTTCATTTTGTATATATTTATTGATTTTCTGTTACTTGGTAGTTGGTCAAAAGAGTATTGAATATTGGAATACCCATTATTTGATTTCAACATACCTCTTTCTTACAGAAATCGCAGTAGTGGTCATACAATCGAATCTTAGGGGACTTCATGCACGCCGAAACTTTAAAAAGAAGATGAGAGAAATCTGCTTCTTACAAGCAGCTGTTCGGACATGGTTGTCAGTGAAACATATAACAGTTCTTGAAAAATTAACTGTTGATGATGTGACATTACATTTATCAGGTAATTATTTGTTTTTGTGAATTCATTACCATTGACAGATCAAAAAGTTACTCCCTGATGAAAGTTTTGTTATTCCTGCAGAAAGATCGTTCAACTTAAAACCTGTAGCTAGATATGTCAAGTTCATTGTGGAACGAAGTCGCTTCATCAAGTTGAGAAAATCCGTTTCTGTCATTCAAAAAGCTGTAAGGAGATATCAGAGCAACCTTCATCATAAGCTGAAAGCAGCATTACAAATTCAACTAGCTTGGAGGAGCTATAAAGAAAAAGTTCTCTCTTCTATAACCAT
>NC_025695.1:11070755-11182117 GCF_000633955.1 Camelina sativa | reverse complement strand
TACCCATTATTTGATTTCAACATACCTCTTTCTTACAGAAATCGCAGTAGTGGTCATACAATCGAATCTTAGGGGACTTCATGCACGCCGAAACTTTAAAAAGAAGATGAGAGAAATCTGCTTCTTACAAGCAGCTGTTCGGACATGGTTGTCAGTGAAACATATAACAGTTCTTGAAAAATTAACTGTTGATGATGTGACATTACATTTATCAGGTAATTATTTGTTTTTGTGAATTCATTACCATTGACAGATCAAAAAGTTACTCCCTGATGAAAGTTTTGTTATTCCTGCAGAAAGATCGGTCAACTTAAAACCTGTAGCTAGATATGTCAAGTTCATTGTGGAACGAAGTCGCTTCATCAAGTTGAGAAAATCCGTTTCTGTCATTCAAAAAGCTGTAAGGAGATATCAGAGCAACCTTCATCATAAGCTGAAAGCAGCATTACAAATTCAACTAGCTTGGAGGAGCTATAAAGAAAAAGTTCTCTCTTCTATAACCATTCAATCTTATGTTCGTGGATGGACCACACGCAGAATGAACTGGACGTACAAGTTTTCTTCCATACTTATTCAAGTAAGTTTATTTTGGTCGTCTGATGTTTTGCTTATGGAACTGGCGATTATCCAGTTCTCAGTTGATCATTAACTCTTCTTATCTATAGAAAAGTTGTAGTTTTTTGTTACCAGCTGCCTGTCCTAATATTGTTTCATCAACCAGCTTTCGTTTCCTCTTTGTCTCTTCTTTTTGTCTGCCTTTGATGTTTCATTTTCCTGTCTCATAGCCTTTCTGTTTGTTTGATTGAGGTCTCTTAATTTTAAGCTCTTCTTACATAAAACCACAGCGAGAATCCGTATCTCTGATTTCTACTTCAGTGTGTTCCCTACTTTATTAACTTCCTGCATCTAACTGTAGAGATACTGCCGTGGTTGGTTGGCGAGAAGGAAGTTTTATCTTCAGAGAGAAGCAATAATATGCATGCAGAGTGCTATCCGAAAATTTAACTGCATGGTGGCATTTTATCGTTACAAGCATGTAGCCACGGAGGTTCAGCGGCTCGTTAGAGGACAAATTGTTCGAAGCAGGCTTCAAGGTGATTAAGCCGATTGCATATATGTTTTTCTGGATGGAAATATCCTTTCTTCAGTATACTGATGGTTACTCAAATTGAATTATCGCAGGAGCTTCTTCTCTCTATCCAAAAATTGACGAAGGCACTTCAAGACTTCCACAACACAGCGTTGGGATGACAAAACTGCTACATTCTGTCATTAAAGTGCAGCGTTGGTGGAGGTTTCTTCTCCATTCACAGAAAATGAGAAGAAAATCAGCAGTCTTAATACAGAGTCATATTCGAGGTCTACTTGCCAGGCGAAGAACTTATGTGGAAAGACATTACATTGTCATGATTCAAGTAAGATATGGCCTAAGCTAACTTTCATCTAATTTCCTTCACTTTCAGTAAAAATGAGCTTTCTTTCTAGCTAAAATTAACAAGTTTCATTTACCCTTGAATCTCTCAGTCACACTGGAGAGGTTACCTCACACGCAAAGCCTCAAAGGCTCAAGTTCTGGATCTGAGAGTAAGAATGCAAACTTCTGCAGCAAACATAGATGACAGGAAACGGTTGATAAACAAGCTTCTTTCTGCGCTTTCGGAACTACTGATCATGAAAAAGGTCCACAACATTCTTCACATTTGTGAAACGTTGGGTTAGTTTCTCAGCTTCCTTTGTTTACGTACAGAACCATGTGCAACAGACTATAACATGTTTCCTCTACAGATTCGGCAACAAAATACTCTGAAAAATGTTGTGAAGAGCTTGTGAAAGCTGGAGCTATAGACAAGTTGCTAACAATGATCCGGTCTGCAAGCAGAAGCATCCCTGATCAAGAAGTTTCAAAATATGCACTATCAACTTTGAGTCACCTTGCTCGCTATCCACAAATGGCAGATGAGCTAATTGATACAAAAGGATCCATTCAAACAATCTTCTGGGAACTACTCAGGTCTTCATTTTGTACTCAAATGTCAAATCTTCTCTCTAAGATTAGAGTTCATCTTTTCTCACTTTGGCACTGTTTTTTTCCTTTTCAGAAACAAAGAAGAAGCATATTTCATTGCATCAGACGTTCTGAAGAAGATATGCAACTGCCATAAAGGCGTAGAAGCAGTTCGAAAGCTTCCTGCATTGGTAAAACGGTTACACACCTTAGTTGAGGAGCTAACACGTAAGGCAAACATGGAGAAACGGTTGGTTTTTTTTCTTTCCCGCTTTATTGTCTAATTGACTTGAATGTTCACTCAAATCCAAATAAGAAAGCATGAATCAAACATGCCTTAATTGAAATATATTGTGTGTGATTTCAGGAACGTTAAGGGTCAGACTGATAAAGAAAAGAGTGAGAGAAGATTAAAAGAAGCTACTGAGCTTCTAAAGCTTATTACAACCAGAAGATGATTTAGTTGGTTTGGTTTCAGACTCGCTTGTGTTTTTGTTGTTTGACGTGCATTGATCAGTGCACTAACACAACTCTTCTCTGTTTAGTTTGAATCTGTAATTACTTTTTAGATTTAATGAAGAAACCGTGCTGATCTCAGAACTTGACATGACAGCTTCTTCTTCAGCATCATTTCTTTTGTCTATATGTCTATTGTAAGAGATTAATGATTCATGTTTTATATGACTTTCACAAGAATCGGATTTCAGAAGATTCATGAAGAAAATGTGATTCCCACTAGTTTACGACATAAGATTGATTTAATATGAAAAATTAAAAAAAAAAATTGGAGTTTACACTTACGAGAACGATCCAAAAGCTATAGATTTGGTTTAACAATGTGAACAGACTACAGAGTATAGCAATTATGACACTTTAAGATATGCGAACTTGTGATCCGATCAAGAAGTTTCAATCATTTCCTTTGCCTTTCCCCACTGTTCTTTCTGATCCTCTTGAGGAGTGGGTCTTTACTGCCAGACATATGGAGACACTAGAGTGAGGTTTCCTCGTTGTCATATGCAAACCGGTACAAATGCAAAGACAAATTTGTACTATTCTTCATAGTTAATGAGGTCATCCATACTTGTTTATCACAACCTTCCATATGGATCCTCACCCATGGATTGTTGAACCATTTCAGCTTTTGTGGGGCAATTACACAGCTATGGGTTGGAATGGAAAGACACTTGAAGAGATACTTGCAGGGGATAAATGTGAGGACACTCACTCTGTTCACTTTTGTTCTTCATTAGTTTTTGTTTTCATTTCCGATGTAGGTGTTTCTTGGGGATTTAAGGATAAGGGTGAGACTCTTGAACCATATACCGCGTCATCCGACCCTAAAATCATGTCATCATTAATTGATAAAAATATACAGAAAATCAATGTTTGTGATACAAGAAAAAATTCTAAAAAACCATCTATAGTGATACAAATGGAGTAATAATGTAAGATTTCCAATATCATGCTTGGAAAGGTGACAAATGGCACTTTATTCTTTTGACATTTTTGCACAAAACATGTTTGATGAAGTAATGTTACTTACATGAATCCAGATCTGAAAATGACATTCATCAATATAAGTATAAGGTGATATATGATTAGTTGTCTCAATCATATGAAAATGATACATGTTTTATATGACTTTCACAAGAATCGGATTTCAGAAGATTCATGAAGAAAATGTGATTCGCACTAGTTTACGACATAAGATTGATTTAATATGAAAAATTTAAAAAAATTGGACTCTACACTTACGAGAACGATCCGAAAGCTATAGATTTAGTTTAACAATGTGAACAGACTACAGAGTATAGCAATTGTGACACTTTGAGATATGCGAACTTTTGAACCGTTCTGATCAAGAAGTTTCAATCATTTCCTTTGCCTTTCCCCACTGTTCTTTCTGATCCTCTTGAGGAGTGTGTCTTTACTGCCAGACATATGGAGACACTAGAGTGAGGTTTCCTCGTTGTTATGCAAAATGGTACAAATGCAAAGAGAAATTTGTACTCCCTCCATTTTTATTTACTTTGTTGTAAAACACAGATGGTGGATCTTCCATAACCGGCCCATACATGTCATAGTGTGTAAAGCCCATGGTCGAAGGCCCATTACCTATTTCCTATTTCTAGTCAGTTTTGTACTAAGGGTTTATCTATTTGTATATATATGTAACATTCGATTGAGTTAATAAGAATACAAGAGAAAACCTCCTTCGAGTTTCTCTAGTTTACAACACGTTATCAGCACGAGTTTGCCCTAAACTCCAACTGAGAAAATCCCTAAAACCCTTAAAGCCGCCGCACATCATACTTGGTTCGTTCAAGCTCAAAAACGGAGGATAAGTTCGTGACCAGTTCGTGAAGTTCGTGATCAAGCTCGAGGTTCGTGGCCTATTCGTGATCAGCCTGTTTGTTATCCGATGTCTTTAGCTCCCAGATCAATCCAGTCAACCCCAAACGGTGGAAGTTAAATAATCAAACCTTCTCAGAACATATGAATCGAATTTGGTACTTAATTCTATATGAACCCTAAAATCTACAAGTAAACAATCAACAAACAAAACCCTAAGCTTTGAAATCCTGAAACCCTAAAACTCTAAAACTTTAAAATCTGATTGCTTGAAGTTTAGGATTGCTTAGATTGCTTGCAATTACACTAATTATACCATGTTTAAAATCTGGTTGGTATTGATTGTTTGCTTGTTGCATGAAAACCTTAGAACTAGAAACCTAAAATCAAAAAGAGAAAAATATTAAGTTGTTTGTTCTAAGTTGTAAATCCGATTGTTCTTGATTGTTTGTCTAAAATCAAAACCCTAAAATCAGAATCCTAGAGAAAATCTAGCTCCCTAAAATTCTTGTCATTATCCTGTTTAAAGAAAAAGAAAAATTTAATAAAAGGAAATCTTATCTAAGAAAAGGAAAATTTCTAAAACCTGAAATTGTGTGCATATTTCCTGTTCATACTAGAATTTATCTAGGAATGTTTTCATGCATGTTAAAACCACGAAATTTTGTATGAAGGCATGGCATGTTTCGGTCTCAAGTACCGCATGGCCTAAATTTTAAATTGATGGCATGGTTCGGTCTCAAATACCGCATGGCCTAAGACTAAAATGAATGCATGGTTTGGTTTCAAATACTGCATGCTAATGATCAGATGCATGTCTTGTATTGTGTAGATGGCAAAGCTAAACAATCTCCAATATGCTGCCCTTAATGTCTCTGGAGACAATTACTTACAATGGGCATTGGACACTAAGATCAACTTGAAATCAAAAGACCTATGCGAATGCATTGAGGATGAGAATGATTGCACTGAAAAGAGTAAATATAAGGCGATATTACATATACGTCATCATCTTGCTGAGAGTCTCAAGAACCAGTACCTTAGCATAGAAGATCCTCTTGACCTTTGGACAGAGTTGAAAAACAGATTTGGACACCAAAAGACGGTGCTCCTACCAAAGGCTCAATTTGATTGGAAAAACCTAAGGATCCAGGATTTTAAATCCGTGGATGAGTATAATTCAGAGCTATTTAAGATAGTCTTGATTTTTAAGTTATGTGGTAAGGAGGTTACTGAGGAGGACTTGCTAGAGAAGACATTCTCAACATTTCACACTAATAACATACTGCTTCAGCAACAATATCGTGAAAAAGGTTTTAAGACATACGCAAGCCTCATTTCTTGTTTGCTACTTGCTGAGCAAAACAATGAACTATTGTTGATGAACAGTGCTGTGAGGCCTCCTGGATCTACCATCTTACTAGAAGCTCACAAGGTTGACATTGCTAAGAAAGAGCCTAAAGAGCCCAAGGAAATTAAAGAGACCAACTACGTCCATAGAGACAAGTATTACGGCCGTAGCCGTGGTAGAGGACGTGGTGGTCGTGGCCAGTACCAAGGAAATCAATATGATGCTTATGGCCATGGGAACCGATCCAACTCGGTCGTGGTCGTGGTAGAGGCCGCGGAATTTTCAAACCGCAACATAAGACTAAATCGGTTTGTCACCGATGTGGTATGGCAAATCATTGGGCTCAGACATGCAGGACATCTAAGCATCTTATTGATCTCTATCAAGAGAGTTTGAAAAAGAATCCAGAAGCTAACTTAGTTCATCTCGATGGTGAGGGAGATTTCGACCATGAGAATGATGACCGATTGGATTATGAAACTTCTGATTGCCTAAGAGAAGATAATTAAATTTTACATTGGTTGTATTAATTTATTTTAATTATCTATGTTCTATACTTTGAATATTATTGGATTATGATTTTATTGAATTATTATTTTGGTTTAAATTCAATTATTTTATTTCCTTCAATACAAAATTATTTGTTTATGTTTAAAACATAAAATTCTTGTCTGTTTTAGAAATAGCTGAGGACAAGAATATAATTGTGGTGGATAGTGGATTAAGCCACACAATTTTGAAGGATAAGAGATATTTTACAAAATCTCATTATGAAAATTGCCAATATTAGCACAATAGCGGGTATAGCAAGTTTAATTAAAGACTACGGCCAGGCACATATTTTATTACAAAATGGCACACATCTTTAACTAAGCGATGCTTTATATTCACCCATCTCAAAGAGAAGCTTATTGAGTTTTAAAGACATTCGTTTGAATGGTCTACATGTTGAAACTAAGGGTGAAGGAAACCAAGAGTTCCTATATATTACTGAAATCACCCGAGGCCATAAGAAGGTCCTAGAGACTATACCTGCATTAGCCACTGGTCTTTACCATGCTAAGATTAATACTATATAGGCTAATTTAGAAATGAATAAAATGTTCAATGAACAATTCACTTTATGGCATGACCAGCTTGGCCATCCGGGTTCGAACATGATGCGTAAGCTAATAATAAATTCAAATGGGCACACTCTAGAAGAGATAAGAGTTATTCCTAAAAATCTCACATGTGTAGCATGTACACAAGGGAAACTCATTATAAGGCCATCACCAGTCAAAGTAATTAAAGAGATTTTCCACTTAAGACTATACGTCTAGACAATGATGGTGAATTTACATCCCAAGTGTTTGATGAATATTGTATGTCCATGGGGGTAAGTGTGGAACATCCCGTGGCACATGTACATACACAAAATGGATTAGCTGAATCCTTTATTAAACGTATTCAATTAATTGCTCGACCATTACTCCTAAGGTCGAAGCTTCCTGTGTCGGCTTGGGGACACACAGTATTGCATGCATCAGAACTTATACGCATCAGACCATCTAGTGAGCATAAATATTTACCATCCCAATTATTAACGGGTCATGAGCCAGACATATCCCATCTAAAGACATTTGGGTGTGCTGTTTATGTACTGATTGCATCATCACAGAGAACTAAGATGGGACCTCAAAGGAGGATGGGAATATATGTTGGATATGATTCTCCCACCATTATTAAGTATCTTGAGCCAACTACGGTGATTTATTTAAGGCCAGATACACGGATTGTCAGTTTGATGAATCTGAATTTCCTATTTTGGGTGGTGAGACAAACAAGCTGGTCAAAGAAATATCTTGGAATTAAACATCCTTAAATTGGCAAGATCCTCAAACTTTAGCATGTGAGGCAGAGGTCCAAAAGATTATACATTTGCAAAAGTTAGCTAATCAATTGCCAGATTCCTTTGCTGACCCAAAGAGAGTAATAAAATCGTACATACCAGCTTGTAATGCACCAGTACGTATTGATGTTCAAAAGGAACACAATAATAAAGTTGCTACAGAGTATAAGTCCCGTTTGAAACGTGGTAGACCAATAGGTTCCAAAGATAAGAACCCTCGGAAATCTAAGAAAGATGCAAATAAAACCGAGATTGAGAAAAATATAGACATGGCCATGACAAATCCTAAGGTACCGAATGAGGTTTGGGACGTTGAACCTCAAGGTCCAGAAGGTATTGATAATAATGAGATCTGGATAAATTATATCATGTCTGGAATAAATGGAACCGTAAAGATGTCGACATCGATGAAATATTTGCATACAAGGTAGCACTTGAAATAAATGCGGATCATGAACCCACATACATATTAGAGTGCACTCAAAGTAAAGAATGGTTAAAATGGAAAAAAGCCATTGACGTGGAGATGAATTCATTAAAGAAAAAGAATGTGTTTGGTCCGATCTTAAGGACACCATTCCATATAAAGCCAGTTAGACACAAATGGGTCTTTGTAGGGAAGAGAAATGAGAATAATGAAATCGTGAAATATAAGGCATGGCTTGTAGCACAAGGATTCTCTCAAAGACCAGGAATAGATTATGAGGAGACATACTCCCCTATGATGGATGCAACGACTTTTAGATTTCTAATAAGTCTGGCTATAAGAGAAAAACTGGATTTGCGGTTAATGGATGTTGTAACCGCATATTTATATGGTCCAATGGATAATGAGATTACCAGAGGGTATTGAGCTCAAAGATAAGAGTGGTTCTCGAGAACAATATTGCATAAGGCTAAACAAATCTCTATATGGACTGAAACAAAGTGGGCGTATGTGGTACAATAGATTGAGTGAGTACCTAGCCAAAGAGGGCTATAAGAATGATCCCGTCAGTCTATGTATTTTTATAAAGAAGTTTGCAAACAGAGGGTTTGTAATCATAGCAGTATATGTGGATGATTTGAATATCCTAGGAACCTCTGGGAAAATCGCCCAAACAGTTGAATATCTCAAGAAAGAGTTTGAAATGAAAGACTTGGGTAAAACTAAGTTTTGTTTGGGATTGCAACTTGAGTACATAAATGATGGAATCCTTGTGCATCAAATGGCATATACTGAAAAGGTACTCAAGAGATTTAATATGGACCAGGCTCACCCATTGCCTAGCCCAATGGTTGTGAGAAGCTTGAATTTGGACAGTGATCCATTCGGTCCAAAGAAGGACGATGAAGAGATTCTCGGTCCGGAAGTGCCATACCTCAGTGCTATAGGAGCATTAATATTCTTGGCTAGCCACACTAGACCAGACATATGTTTTACCGTGAACCTCCTAGCTAGATTTAGCTCTTGTCCAACCCAAAGGCGCTGGAATTGTATCAAACATGTATTGCGTTACCTACAAGGAACGTTAGATTTGGGTTTATATTATACTAACTATAACAAAGAAGGTTTAGTTGGTTTTGCTAATGCAGGTTACCTATCGGATCCGCATAATGCTAGGTCTCAAACCGGCTATGTATTTACACATGGTGGTACAGCTATTTCGTGGCGTTCTATGAAGCAAACCATTGCGGCCACATCATCTAATTATACGGAGATTTTGGCAATGCATGAAGCCAGCCGTGAGTGTGTATGATTGAGGTCGATGACTCAACATATCAGGACAAATTGTGGCATGGCTGACGATAAGGAACCAACGGTTATATACGAAGACAATACAGCCTGCATCGCACAGCTCAAAGAAGGATATATCAAGGGAGATCGGACAAAGCACATTTTACCTAATTTCTTCTTCACACATGAACTACAAAAGGCCGGAGAAGTTCAAGTGGTACAAGTTCCGTCTTGCGACAATTCAGCCGATCTCTTCACCAAGTCATTACCGACATCGACATTCAAGAAGCTCACTCACTAGATTGGAATGTGGAGACTAAGGACTTTTAGTGATGCTTGGAACAGGGGGAGTAATGCGTGTTGTACTCTTTTTCCTTCACCATGGTTTTGTCCCAATGGGTTTTCCTGGTAAGGTTTTAATGAGGCAGCACCCCCAAGCGCATTACGGAGATCCCTTAGCATTTGCACGGTTATGTCATCCAAGGGGGAGTGTTGTAAAACACGGATGGTGGATCTTCCATAACCGGCCCATATATGTCATAGTGTGTAAAGCCCATGGCCGAAGGCCCATTACCTATTTCCTATTCCTAGTCGGTTTTGTACTAAGGGTTTATCTATCCCTATATATATGTAACATTCGATTGAGTTAATAAGAATACAAGAGAAAACCTCCTTCGATTTTCTCTAGTTTACAACATACTTGTCATTCTAGGCATATTTTTTTGGTTCAGTTTACTTGTCATTCTCAGTTTCTAATGCACTTTTTAATAGAAAATTATCTTTTTTACTCTTCACTAAATAAATAAAATATTAAATGCTTTAGAAGTTTAGTGGTCAAATAAAGGTTGCAATGGTAAAATATAATAGACTATTTATATATTTTGTTAATATGTGTGAAACAACCTATATAACAACTAAAAAAAATCAGAGGGAGTATTCTTCATAGTTAACGAGGTCATCAATACTTGATTATCACAACCTTCCATATGGGTCCTGACTCGTTGATTTTTGAACCATTTCAGCTTTTGTGGGGCAATTACACAGTTATGGGTTGGAATGGAAAGACACTTGAAGAGATACTTTCAGGGGATAAATGTGAGGACACTCACTCTGTTCACTTTTGTTCTTCATTAGTTTTTGTTTTCATTTCCGATGTAGGTGTTTCTTGGGGATTTAAGGATAAGGGTGAGACTCTTGAACCATATAGCGCGTCATCCGACCCCAAAATCATGTCATCGTTTATGGGAGGGAAGAATCTGGTGAGAGAGATAGTCTTGAACTTCCCGATATCCTTGTTTGCTATGGTTCGAGAATTCAATGTACAAGTTCTCTTCATTTGATTTCAAGCATTACAAAGGGCTTGTTTGGTTCTATGGAATTTAATTAGGTGGCTACATCTTGTTTTTGCTATCTTTTCGTTTTGGATGTTGTTGTATCTCCTGCCTACGGGTTTCTCTTCTCGGACTTCCGATACTATTCCAACAAAAACGTAGTCGTTTCGTTGATGAATGGTCAACCTTTGTACCTGTCAGACCGATAGTTTTAATGTGATTTTGGATGCTGATATACTTGTGTGGAATTATAACCGGTCGACTGTTCGGTAAGTTCCTTAACCAATAGTAATTCATCAAAATTTTCACAAAATTTATAATTTTTTATCATTAATTGATAAAAATATACAGAAAATCAATGTTTATGATACAAAAAAAAATTCTAAAAACCATCTATATAGTGATACAGAGAGAGTAATAATGTAAGATTTTCGATATCATGCTTCGGAAGGTGACAAATGGTGTTTTATTCTTTTGACATTTTTGCACAAAATATTATTAATGAAGTAATGTTACTTACATGAATCCAGATCTGAAAATGACATTCATCAATATAAGTATAAGGTGATATATGATTAGTTGTCTCAATCATATGAAAAATATTTTAATAGTATTTAAATGAGTGAAAATGATACATATTTAAAGATTAGAAATAATCGTGATTAATATCTATATTTTGCTAGATTATGAAATTAAAGACGATATATGGTTTGACTGTGTGTGATTCAACGTTTGCAATGGGTAGGGCAGTTGAGGGTATAATTAAAGCCTTTAATTTGTGTTTATGCATGCAAAACAATGATTTCTTATCTTCATGACTAAAACAATTATTAATAGAATTTGAAAAGATTCCAAAGAGTAATCAAATACTCCACCTGGTTCTCTACATGTTTTAATAGCTTTTAATTTCTCCTTATTATTTATAAAGAATTGAAATGTATAATTACTATATATATATATATACTATATGTTATGCAACAGCAAATTAATATAAGAATATTGATTTCAACCCAAACTAACTAGTGGTAGCACAATCCAAGTTGAAATAACTTAGATTTAAAGTGGTAAAAGACTATGAGTGAAATATAAATTGTTACCAATTGTTTTAAAGTAATCATGAAACTTAACATGCTATATTCATTATTAATTATAACTTTTTGTTTTTTTTTTGGTAATTAAGACTCTCTTTGTACTACTTTAAGTGATGTTTTAACCACTTTTCTGTTCTATTTTAAATGATGCTTTTTATACATAAGGAGTATGTTGTTATAAAATGTTGCTTTATTTATTACTTTTAATATTAAGCAACATATACTATTAAAAAAAAAAAGAATGTGTTGTCGTCGTTGATGATTATTTTTGAAGACGTGTTTGTATATATCCAAAAATATATGTAATCCCTGTCAGCTAGTTTTCCCCGTTTACTTATCCGAATCTATTGAATGTATGTATACTGACTTACTCCAACCTAATAATATATCTACAAATCTTAAATTATATTCAAATAAGAAGGTATGAATGATGAAGCTTCTTAGTTCGTGTTAGATATGATTTATTTCTCTACATCTAAGTAAAAGATAGGTTGAAATTAATATGTAACTATGTTGGTTTCGAATGGACAAAAAGCCATGCTCGTTGAAGCTAGACTATCTTCGTCTAATTTCTTAGTTTTTCCTCCTTCACAATAGTTTTTTTTTGTGAATAAATTTTAAGTTCATAATAAAAATGACAAATAGGAACAAAAAAGAAGAAATTTTATTCATTACCAAAGTTTATTATAATTTTAGAAATTAAACGTAGATTTATTATAATATGACATGAGTAGGAAGAAAGTAAAAGTAGCATCTCACGAAGCATAGAATAGATTATTTTATTTGAGATAAAGTGGTCCGACGAAGATTTATTTGGAGGAATCAGCACCAGCGAATTTGAGAGCGACACTGTTAACGCAGTGACGTTGGTCGGTAGGAGTAGAGTAGCCTTCGCCTTTGAAACAATGGCCAAGATGTCCATCACATACTGCACATGTTATCTCCATTCTTCTTCCACCCATGCCTTCTCGCTATATACATTAACAAAACCAAAAAAAAAAGTTCAAGATTTATTTTAGATTATAATATTGTATATCTATCTATATATATGGATTCAAAAAAAACTATAGAGAAGAATCAAATAATTACAGTTTGTTTAATAGCACCGGGGATAGCATCAAAGAACGCCGGCCAGCCGCAACCGGAGTCGAACTTAGTGGTGGATTTGTAAATAGCAGATCCACAACCAGCACAACTATAAGTTCCTTCGTCAAACTTTTTCACAAACTCTCCTTTGCCTCGTTTACTAAAATCACAAAACAAAACCATTACAACATGTTAAGGTAACAACTTACAATGCAAGTAAACCGAATATTAAGATACCAAGCTAGAGGGCTTACTCTGTGGCTCTTTCTCTGAGAACTTTAAACTGGTCAGGAGACAGGATCGCACGCCACTCGTCGTCATTTGCTGGAAGTGATGCTGCCATGATGGGAATAGGATTTGCTTATGTAATGATGCTTGAGATATTGATTAAAGAGGAAGTGATTAGCTTTTGAGTGATTGTGATTCACATGGAAATGGGTTGGGGTATAAATAGGCCTAGACAAGAATAGTATATCTCAGAGAGACAGGAGAATCGTCCAAAGATACTATACTACACAAATAATAATAATTTAAGTAATTACAGCTAATTAACGCAATAGATCTAGATCTAAAATGATAATGAGGAGAGGGAGAGAGGGAAAAATTTAAAATACCGAGGTAGTGCATGTGGACCTTTTGACTCGGTTTGTATATTATATATTTTCATTTGATCACGATGCTAATACATTTATTTCATTTTTTTAATGGTATTGGTCACATTTTTCTCCTCTTAAAATTATGGCCCCTCGTTTAATTGTTAAAAACAAATAAAACTATGGTTCTTTGAATCTTCCAAGTATTTTGCTGAACAGATTTAAAACGTCGAGTTACGAGCATTTTCTGTGTTATGAGAAAACATTATTTTCTTCTCTCCATGATTATACCATTTATAAACAGTAAGACTCAAACAAGTTGAGCAAAGCGTAACTAAATAGTCTATATTGGAAGATGGAGAATTAGAGATCTACCTAAATTGATGGTTGAGATGACAAAGTTGAAATTTGAAAATCTAAAAGATATGATATTAAAAAAAAAATTATTGATAAATGTTAGTATTTATGTTTGTTCTTCTAGGTTAGGAAATTTAGATTGATCAGCTCTCTCTATATAAGAAGAATGTACGTAAGTTATAATATTATTTTTACAATAATCAGTAATAATTCTTTCTAAACACTTTTGTGTTCTTCACTATCATCCATTTGTTACTCTGATTTCATTCTTACATGTTACAAAAGAACTACAAATAAATGAGAAAATATCTTAAAGTCGATTAATTAGATAAAATAATATGTATTATGATATTCCTATTTTTCCTGAATCCAAGAAAATATCATGTTAAATTGGAGATCCATAAATTGAAGTAAACTAGAATTATAGAAGTCATCGAATGAAGGCATTTGACCATTTATGTGAAGTTTCACAATTATATCAATGAATTTAGATAAGACATGAGTTTGGTGTGGGAAATTTTGGATTTGGGTGAAAGAAAAACTCATATAAGTATATAATAAGTAATGTCAATATTTTTTTTAATGATACTTTCAACTTTTTCTGAATAATATTGTTTTTCTATAATAGTTGTGGGGTTATGTTCCATTAGAATTCAATTATTCAACAGTAACTACGTCCAAGTGGTTATAGCTTTTGTCTTAACTTTAAGTGAGTGTTTTTTAAGAGAAGGTGGTGGATTATTTTAATTAATCTCTTATTTATATTCGGATTAAACGTTGTATTTTGGATTAATAAAGTAAACAAAAGACAAGTTGACATAAAAAAGATATATAATTTGAAGACCAATGATCAATATCTATTACATTGAGATTGTGACAATAGTTGTTAATAGTCGGAGCTTGCCAACTGTTAACTTATGGAGCCTAATTTCTCGGATTCGTCTCCTGTTCTGGCGTGAAAATTACATTGATCGAACGTTGGATTATACAACATGTCTGAGAGAAACCCATTTCATATTTTGGACTGTGTAGTTATATGCTCATTTTCATAAAGTGTATCCTTATATTTAAACCTCATTGTACAATTTGTATCTATGTGTCACGAGTTAGCGAAATGAGGGGAAAAAAAAAAAAAAAAAAGAACTCCCAAAATCGATTATAATGAAATCTGACAGCCTCTTCTATCATCACAGTTTAATTCGTGTTAGATTTCTTAATTAGTATGTCTATTGTCACAGATTCTTAAGTAAATTAAAGGATGGTGTAATATGTTGGCTTGGAGTTGGCAAAAAGAACAAAAAAAAAAGAGTTTTTTATTTATTTTTATTTTTATATTTTCTAATTTTTATTTATGTAGTAACCACAGTTTATTATCATTATAGAGCGTACATTGAACGAAAATTTATGATAATATCACACGAGTAGGAATGTAAACTAGCAAGCGTCTCATGGTCATGGATTGATTCTTTTGATTTCATGAGATAATCTGGTTCGATGAATGATTATAATTATTGGGAGGAATCAGCAGAGGCGAATTTGAGAGAGACACTGTTAACGCAGTGACGCACGTTGGTAGGAGTATCGTAGCCTTCTCCTTTAAAAACATGGCCTAGATGTCCATCACAAACTGCACATGTTATCTCCATTCTTCTTCCATTTAGGCCTTCTGGCTATATATATATACATAACAAACCAAAGAAAACAAACATCAAAGTTAATTTAAAATTATAATTAATCTTTTAATTATGGGTTTGAATGGATTGCCGATTGGCTATAAATGTCCATATTATATCTTTGTCACTTCATTAATGTTTTCGTATATAAAAAATGTAAAATCACTCAAAAAAAGCATAGAGAAGAGTCAATTTTTAATTACAGTTTGTTTAATAGCACCGGGGATGGCGTCGAAGAACGCCGGCCAGCCGCAACCGGAGTCGAACTTAGTGGTTGACTTGTAAAGAGCAGTTCCACAACCAGCACAACTATAAGTCCCTTCGTCAAACTTTTTCACAAACTCTCCTTTGCCTCGTTTACTAAAATCACAAAACCATAACAACATGTTAAGGTAACTACTTACGTACTACGCAAGTTAACCGACCGACAATTAAAATACCTAGCTAGAGGACGTACTCTGTGCCTCTTAATCTGAGAACCCTAAACTGCTCAGGAGACAGAACCGCACGCCATTCCTCGTCTTGTTTCTGGACAGAACCAGTTGTTGGAACTTCTGCTGCCATGACAGGAATTGGATTTGCTTATGTATAGAGATATCAAAGAGGAAGTGATTATAGCTTTTGTTCGAAGTTTTGTTTAAAAGACTTGTTTTAATTGTGATATAACTTTTGTGATGATTGGAGGTATAAATAGGCATAGACAAACGAAAGAGCTCAGGAGAATCGTCCAAATTTAAGGAACTGTTCTAAACAAACAATAATAATTTATGTGTGAATAAAACAATAGATTTAAAAAGGGAAAATCACGTTTTAAACCTTAAAAGTGTTACTGGATAGCACTTTAAACCTCAGGAGAATTTCACTAACAATATAAACCTTGAAAATGATTTTACTAACACTTTGAACTTTTAAAATGATTTTACTAACAATTTAAACATTAAAACTAACTTTCATTTTTGTATCGCCATAAAAAATAACGGAATAATAATATCCGTCAACGCGAAATAGTTAAATTATGTTGGTTTAATTTAAATTTTAATTAGTTCTAGTTTCATAAAGAAATGAAAAGATAAAAAAAATGAATTTGTGTTCATCTTCATTGTAGACAAAACTTTTACGACGTTACTCTTCACATTATTAATCCTTTTAATAAATGTATCTCCACTGGATTCTAATTCAAATCGATTGACTTCTCATTGGAAACCAATGAATCTTCTAAATATATTGTCGTCTTCAATTTTACATTTTTTAAATGTTTTAACTTTACCTCTGATTCTTCATTTGTTTTTGCTTAGATGTATTTTCAATTTTTTTATCAATCATCATAAATAATTAAATTAAATTAAATTAATTAATTAAGTATTTAAATCAAACCAGCAGAGTTTAACTATTTCATGTTGACGGATATTACTGTTCTGTCATCTTTCGTGGTGGTACAAACATAAAAGTTAATTTTAAGGTTTAAAGTGTTAGTGAAATCATTTTAAAAATTTATATTGTTAGTGAAAATATTTCAAGGTTTAAAATGCTATTAAATGACACTTTAAAAGTTTAAAATATGATTTTCCGATTTAAAAATAACAGCAGCGTGAGTTCTACTCGCGGCTCTCTCCTCTCTCCTCCTTTCTCTTCTTCTGATCACAACGCCGTGCATCGAGTGAAAGTTCCTCCGGCGATTCCGGCGTTGAAGAGGAACTACTGGTCCATGGCGCTTCATCCGTAGTCCATTGCACCTACTGATGAGGTCACCAGATCGAAATCAAGGGAGTTTGTGGCGAGGAGAAGCTTCCGCAGGACAATTCCGGTAAGAGCTCTACCGGCGGCGTGGCTTTGCGGTTAGAAGAAGGTAGTTCTCGGCGAGGAATGAGAAAGATATGGCGGTTAGATCTGAACGGCTGGAGACGCAGGAGGTTTTGTCACGGCCGGTGGTTTGACGGGGAGGTCCACCGCCGGAAAGGCAAGGCTAAGCCACCGTTGATGGCTGTTTAGATCTACTCCCTACTGCTCTATCTCTATCAGACTGAACCATGGCTTCCGGATTGTTAGATCGGTTTCTTTTTCCTTCTCTTCACAACTCTACGGTGGCGGGATGGTGATGGTCCTGTGTCACCTTCTCTGTTTGACTCCCGTCTTCCTGGCTCGCCGGTGGTCCTGGGCCGACGAGTATCCGCAATTTCGTGGGAAGGCGGCTGCACTAGGGTTCTCCTTTGCAGATTAGGATTTCTGGCTCATACCGGTTAGCTACCGGTTTCGTTTGATATATCCGGGTTAATTTTGGTCTTTGTTATCTAGTTTGGTTTGTTGTAATCAGACTGGGCCCTAAGGGGATAATTGTATGGGCCTATTCCGGAAATAGTCCATTGAGCATATATGTTTATAAATTGAAAGCCTTTTAACAAAAAAAAAACAACAGCAGCAGCGAAAGTGGGTAGGGGAGGTAGGGCTGATGCGAATACATTTTTTAGTTTTATTCTCTTTGTTGGTCACGTTTATTAGCTTACAAAACTTTTGGTCGTTGAAATGTCATACATAAAAAAAGTATGGCTCGTAGAAATTTCAAAGTCTTCCGTTGAACAGATTAAAAAAAAAAGTTAAAAACATTATTTAGTTTGTGTTCATCATAGATTACGACAACTTCATTACTATTTTCTTCTCTCCATGATTAAAAAAAAAGTTATAGACTTTGATATAAGCAACTTCGGTCTATAGAAAAAAAACAAAGTTCATATTAAAAAACAAATTTAAATTTTTTATTGTTAGTGCTTTCAAATTAAAGAAAATGCAGCGTAAATATGCATATAGAAGTGTATGCTTCCTTTTTATTATATTTTTGTTGTAAGGGTTAACTAGTTTATGTTATCATAATTTATATATACGCAAATAAAATTTAAAAGGTCCATGGCCCATGGGATGCGTTGGCTGACCACAGTAAAGAAAGACTTAGACAAGTTGACCAAACTGTAATTAAATACAACTGATATAAGCAACTTCGGTCTATAAGAAATCTCTGTTGTAAAGGGATTTTGTACATTATTAATAAAAATTAAGATGTTTACTACTACAAGTTGACAAAATATATATTTAGATTTCTACTAGATATCATCTAGTATTAATTTTGAAGCTCCTAATCATTTTTCCATCTGAATCCAAGAGAATTTCATGTCTAAATTGGAGGCTGGTAATTTGAACTAAACCGGAGTTATAAATTGGGCCGTTTGAGCATTTATGCTAAGTTGCACAACTATTTCAGAATTTATAATAATGATATTTGGATAAGACATGACATATGATTATACATCAGTTTGCTTTTGCAAGATACTTCGCCTAATCTTTTTCAATTATTATTACTAAACCCTTTATCAGAGAAATTTCCTTCAGAATTGAGTTCTATACAACATAATCAAGTACTGTATGATGTTGAAAATTTAATACCAAGCCCCATCAAATCTGGTAGTTTTCTATACTTAGTATTTCTTAACAACTCCACAATCTCATTAAGTTGACCTGTTTGGCCTTTGCTCATCAACAACATTATATACAGTACTCTTCCTACTAATAAATAAACTATTAAATAAAGATTTGATTAAACAAAAACCAAAATTTTATTATAGAGGACTTGCACCGAACATATCAACGGTCAATGTAAAGATGACACACGGTATGATCAAGCAATAAAAATTCATAGAAGGGACAAACAACAATGGATCATATCACACATGGATGATTGTCCAAGCCAAGCCAACTCCCCTATTAATATGATATTGTTCGTTTTGGGTTCAAGTGGCAAAATCTGCACAAATTTTTTATTGGGCTCATTCCCAAAATGCCTCATACTAATTGGAGTTGGTCTTAACTTATATATTAAAAATTTATTTTCTAATCTTCAGATGTTGGATATTTTTTGTATCCTAACAAACTATGTACCATGATACTTTGGCTTCGCCTTCAGTGAAACTCAGGTACTTAGGCTTCAGTACCCTTTTATTTATGAAGTATTTTCGACCTAGGCTCTAATACCAATTGTTGGGCTTTCCAAAGCCAAGCCAACTCCCCTAATAGTATGATATTATCCGTTTTGGGCCCAAGTGGCAAAGCCCGCACGGATTTATCATTTAGCTCCTTCTCAAAAGGTCTCATACTAATTGGAGTTGGTATTGACTTATATATTAGAAATATATTTTCTAATTTTCAGATGTGAGACATTGTTTGTATCCCAACAATAACTATAGCTAGGAACGTGACATAATATAACATAACAATCTCAAACGATCACACTTGATCTCCAAATTTATCATGAACGGTGAATTGGTCGAACAAGAGCGGTCATCGATATGGATATATCGATTTATTTGGAAGAAATTTCGGAAAACTTGAGAGAAGCACTGTTGACGCAGTGACGCTCATCGGTCGCTGTGGGAAAACCTTCTCCTTTGACAACATGACCTAAATGTCCATCACATACCGCACACGTGATCTCCATTTTTCTCCCTCCTGCCTCGGGCTGCTATATATAATATACACATAAAACTTGTTTCGATAACAATCATTTTTTTACTAAAACAATTGTGAGTCACAAAAGGATATGTCAATTAGCGTTTGTTTAATGGCACCAGGGATAGCATCGAAGAAGGAAGGCCAGCCACAACCAGAGTCGAACTTAATTAGTGGTGGACTTATAAAGAGGAGTTGCACAGCCAGCACAACTATAGGTTCCGTCGTCGAACAGTTTGGTATACTCTCCTTTACCTCGACCTCTATAAATATATCAAAACCATTACAAAAGAAAAATCAGAAAGAACATCTAAGAGGAAGTGATCACATATGCATGGCATTTTGACATAAGTTTTAAATTTTTAGCTATCTTTATTAAGCCGGACACCTAATAGCATGTTATGGTGATTGTAATTGTTTTTGAGAAAGATGCAATGAAAATATAAATTAAGAAGTTATATGTGTAAATACTATTCTTACGCTGTGCCCTTTTCCCTGAGAACTCTAAACTGCTCAGGAGACAAAATTGCACGCCACTCTTGATCATTTTTTTTGGAAAGATCCAGTTGATGGAGCCACCAATGTTGCGGATGTTAGCATGATTACGATAGATAAATGCCTGGATAAGTGTCTATGAAGGCAACAGAGAGATGATCGTGTGAGTATATAGAACTGCATGAGGAGGGGTATGACTACGCTGTTTATGTAATAATGTTGGAGATATATTGTTTGAAGTTTTGTATTAAAGATTTGGTTTGATTGTGATTCAAATACTTATGATGAATGGGGGTATAAATAGGCATAGGACAAGAATATTTTTCAAACAGCTCAGGAGAAATTAAACAAATAATAATGTTTGCACAAAAAAAAAGAATAATAATAATTTTACGTATCAATTATGCAATAAATTTGAAAGTACAGCAATGAGAGTGGTGAGGTAGTGCTTCGTAGACTTGTTGACTCGTTTTGACGTATACTATATATAATTTCATTTGATCACGATGCGAATACACATTTTAAATTTTTTTTATTGTTTTCTCTTGGTCATGTCGTTTGGCTCATTAGATTATGTGGGTCGTTAAAATTTAATTAGAAGTCTTTCGTTAAACAGGTTAAAAATTAAGTTAAGAGCAAATGAAAAACAAATGTAGCTTAGTCATTGGCTGAATTGGTTGACAAAAACACGTCCCCTACCACAGTGAAGCTCAGACAAGTTGATGAGCAAAGCGTAATTACATTAAATTTAAATACTAGATACTCCATCTGTTTCTTACATGTCGTAAACGCTTTTGGTACGCCATATAATAAAACCTATAATGTCTACTATATAGGACAAATAAATAATATTTAGAGTTCTATAAGAAATCATCTATTATGAAGCGTTCGTAATCTTTATTCTAACCGATTCCAACACGTTTTCATATCTAAAAAACTGGAGATTTATAATTTTGAACTAAACCAGAGTTGCAAATTCATTTTATGATGGCCATTTTTGAGCATTTAAATGTGAAGAGGCACACTTATTTCATGCAGAAAATGAAACGATTGATAGAGATATTAGACACAAAATCGACCAGTGAATACATACATTCTTGAGTTTGGTGTGGGAATTTCCGGAAGTGGGTACGTAAAAGAAAAACCAAATTGCTTTTTACAAAATTAACTACTTCACCGTCTCTCATGGGAATTTACTTCAGGAACTTATATCACTATATCAGTACACAATATTTATTTGAAGTATGATGTTGAAAAATCCATATCATGGTTCATCAAATGTGTTAGTTTTCTATGCATGGAAAACGTGAAAAGCTATATACATATATGATCCAAACCCATTACTTTTGGGCTCCACCATTTTCTATCCATGATAATTTCACCTTATAAATTATTTTGCTCAGTATAGCAGTATAACTAATAAAATTATACAAAATATTGAAAGACATATATATATTTTGTTATACGTATCTAGGAAATTGTTTAAGTTGTTAATATTGTTCCAGATTGAGTGGAACCTCACCTCGATCCTCTCCTCTATTTGTGTAACTATTTTGGCTATATAAGCCTTGTACGTATAATGTAAACCGATGAGGAATTCCACAAGATTTCATGGTATCAGAGCATCTGGGACTTTGATCCTCTTTCATTTCTTTTCTCTCTCTCTCTTTTCTTTTATCTGTTTCTTTCTTTTCGCCATTAATGGCTGCTCCTAACAGCTCTAATGAACGCTGTTTTGGTGTTACAAACATCAAAAATCAAATGCATGTGCTCCTTGATGAAGATGAGCACAACTATGATGCCTGGCGTGAGCTTCTTCTCACACACTGCATGGCTTTCGACGTCTCCGGTCATTTGGATGGTTCTCTCCGTCCTGCCAATGCCAACGACGATGCTTGGTTGAAACGTGACGGTCTGGTGAAGCTTTGGCTTTACAGCACCATGGCGCCACCACTGTTTCGCTCCTCCTTCCAGACCGGTGGTACTGCTCGTGACGTCTGGAATCGTGTGGAGGCTCAATTCCGCAACAACAAAGATGCGAGAGCCATTCAACTCGACAACGAACTCCGCACAATGGAGATCGGCGACATGACTGTTCGTGACTATTGTCAGAAGATGAAATCAACGGCAGCTCTTCTAACCAATATTGGTACACAAGTCACCGACCGGACTCTCGTTATGTACATCATAAATGGTCTTAACGACAAGTTTGATAACATCATTAACGTTATCAAACACAAAGATCCTTTTCCTTCTTATGAGTCTGCCAAATCGATGCTTGAGTGGGAAGAGACCAGACTCAAGAAGAGTACTCGTATCACTGCTTCACACTCAGACACCTCCTCGTCCTGGACTGCACTCACTGCTACGACCACACCAGTGCAGAATCCACACTTCCGCAACCGCAACGGCGGTCACAGAGGAAATCGCAGAGGAGGAAGAGGCAACAACAGAGGAAACAGAGGACATTCCTCCTACAATCGCAATCCCTGGAATGGACCACCGTTTTGGCCACCACCACCTCCGTACTGGATGCCTCAATACCCGCAGGGGCCACCAGCTCCGCGCTCATTTCCTGCTCCACCACAGCAGGCCAACCTCGTTGAATTTCCGTTGCAAGCTTACACCTCTAAAGCCATCGCCGATCCTTCTTCTACGGACTGGTACATGGATTTCGGCGCCACGGCACATCTAGCCGCACATGCAGGTACGCTCCACTCTACTTTTAAACATAACACCGGTCAATCTGTCATTGTGGGTAACAGTTCCTCCATCCCTGTCTCAGCCATAGGTTCATCTTCAATTCAAACAAACACCAAATCCCTATCTCTTAACAATGTCCTAGTCACTCCTAAAATTGTTAAGAATCTAATCTCTCTGTTCGTAAATTCACTAAAGACAATCGGTGTTCTGTTGATTTTGATCCTTTTGGTTTTACTGTTAAGGATCTTCAAACACGGACATCAATGCTCCGAAGTGATAGCTCCGGCGATCTCTACTCTCTTCCTTCCACAATCAATAAAACGCCGGTAGCTTCCACAACTCTTTTGGCTATAACCCCCGATCTATGGCACAAACGCTTAGGTGACACAAATAATGCTTCTCTTTCTTCTATTTTTCAATCGAATCCTATGTTATGTAATAAAGGGAAACTTTCATCTTCTTGCGAACCTTGTTTTTTGGGGAAATCAATAAAGCTTCCGTTTGTTGCTTCTGAAACTTTGGTTACTCAACCCTTTGACATAATCCATTCGGACATATGGACATCTCCCATCCCTAGAGTGAGTGGTCTTCGTTATTATGTGTTGTTTCTTGATCAATTCACTCACCATCTATGGGTTTATCCCCTTCGTCGTAAGAGTGACGTGTTTTCAAAGTTCCTTCATTTTTCAAATCTAGTTGAAAATCAATTTCACACTTCCATCAAAAATTTCCAGTGTGATAATGGGGGGGGGGAATATAACAACAAAGATTTTCACAACTATTTTAGCTCTAAAGGTATAAATTTCCGTTTTTCCTGTCCACACACTTCCCAGCAAAATGGCCGTTCAGAGAGGATGATTCGAACCATTAACAACACCGTTCGAACTCTCCTATTCCAAGCTCGACTCTCACCATCATTTTGGGTCGAAGCTCTACATACAGCGGCTCATATCCTCAACATCACACCATCAAAAGCCATTTCCAATCAAATTCCCTTCACTTTGCTTTATAACAAACGCCCAGCCTATGAGCATCTCAGAGTTTTTGGATGCTTATGTTTCCCGAACCTGAATCACTCTACTCTGCCTAAGTTGTCCCCACGCACAACCCCGTGTTTGTTCCTTGGCTACCCAACCCATCATAGAGGATAACGCTGTATGGATTTGAAAACCAATCGTATAATCATCTCGCGTCATTTTTTCTTTGACGAAGAGAAATTTCCCGCTGCAAACCTTTCTGCACCAAAAGAAACGTATTCTTTTCTAGACACAATTGAACCATCACCGCTCTTTAAATCCATCTTGCAAGCCCCATTCTCTTCACCACCGCAACTCCCACCATTTACAGCACCAACACGCCCTCCTCGTCTTGACCCAATCTTTCGTGTTCCTTCTACCATTCAAACTAGATCCAAATCTGGTATCACCAAACCCAGGCAGATGATATCACTTCTTGCCAAAACCAATGCTCTTCTTCACAAAACCAAATCCCCAATACCAAAAAGCCATCTCTCTGCTCTCTCAGACCATAACTGGAATCCCGCAATGATAGATGAACATGGTGCTATGATTAAAACTAAGAGTTGGAACTTAGTTCCTCGTCCGCCTAATGTTAATATTGTTCGATCTATGTGGTTATTTAAACACAAGTACGATGAGAATGGTGTTTTGTCACGTCATAAAGCGAGATTGGTTGCTAATGGAAAGTCTCAACAAGAGGGTGTCGACTACACAGAAACATTTAGTCCGGTCATTAAGCCTGCTACAATTTGTGTGGTTCTTAATGTGGCTGTTGGTTTGGCATGGCCAATACATCAATTAGATGTTAAAAACGCGTTTTTACAAGGGGATCTAGAAGAGACTGTCTATATGCATCAACCACCGGGGTTTGTTGATCCTAACTATCCAAATCATGTTTGCAAATTGAACAAAGCAATCTATGGCCTTAAACAAGCTCCTAGAGCTTGGAATGCTCGATTTACGTCTTTCTTGAAACTCATGGGCTTTGTTCAAAGCAGAGCAGATCCGTCTTTGTTTATTTTCAGGAAAGGACGTGACTTCTCCTATCTGCTCTTATATGTCGATGACATCCTTCTCACAGCCTCAACAACAACATTACTGCAACGTGTCATTGCCAAGCTCAAATCAGAATTCTCGATGACAGACATGGGCAAACTGCGTCAAAAGCAGAGTACAACAAAAGGGGTCTCTTTTTATCACAATCTGTTTATGCGCAGGACATACTTGCTAGAGCTGGAATGTCCGCCTGCAAACCTCTGGCCACTCCAGTGGACCTCAAGTCAAAACTCTCCATCGACGACGGCGACCCAGTCGCTGATCCAACATCTTATCGCCAACTTGCCGGAGCTCTCCAATATCTAACTTTGACAAGGCCAGATATCTCTTATGCAGTTCATCAGATTTGCCTCTGTATGCACACTCCACGACAACCACATCTCGTTGCACTCAAACGTATTCTCCGATATCTAAAAGGGACAGTCAATTATGGAATACAGATGGTCCGAGGTCAAATAGATACACTTACAGCTTACTCCGATGCCGACTGGGCAGGCTGTCCAGACACCCGTCGTTCTACTTCCGGTTACTGTGTCTTTCTAGGTCTGAATCTTGTGTCTTGGTCCGCCAAACGACAGCCAACGCCGTCTCGTTCCAGTTTGGAGGCAGAGTACAAAGGCGTCGCCAACACTGTTGCCGAGCTCACTTGGATACATNACATTACTGCAACGTGTCATTGCCAAGCTCAAATCAGAATTCCCGATGAGAGACATGGGCAAACTGCATCACTTTCTTGGCATAAAAGCAGAGTACAACAAAAGGGGTCTCTTTTTATCACAATCTGTTTATGTGCATGACATACTTGCTAGAGCTGGAATGTCCGCCTGCAAACCTCTGCCCACTCTAGTGGACCTCAAGTCAAAACTCTCCATCGACGACGGTGACCCAGTCGCTGATCCAACATCTTATCGTCAACTTGCCGGAGCTCTCCAATATCTAACTTTGACAAGGCCAGATATTTCTTATGCAGTTCATCAGATTTGCCTCTGTATGCACACTCCACGACAACCACATCTCGTTGCACTCAAACGTATTCTCCGATATCTAAAAGGGACAGTCAATTATGGAATACAGATGGTCCGAGGTCAAATAGATACACTTACAGCTTACTCCGATGCCGACTGGGCAGGCTGTCCAGACACCCGTCGTTCTACTTCCGGTTACTGTGTCTTTCTAGGTCCGAATCTTGTGTCTTGGTCCGCCAAACGACAGCCAACGCCGTCTCGTTCCAGTTCGGAGGCAGAGTACAAAGGCGTCGCCAACACTGTTGCCGAGCTCACTTGGATACGGAATCTTATGCTAGAGCTCCACCGACCAATTCAACATGCCTCTGTCGTTTACTGTGATAATATCGGGTCCGTCTACCTCTCAACTAACCCAGTACGGCACCAACGAACAAAGCATGTAGAGCTCGACATACATTTCATCCGAGACAAGGTAGCTATCGGCGAGGTCAAGGTTCTGCACGTACCTACTTCACTCCAATATGCAGATATTTTCACAAAAGGCCTACTGAGTTCACTTCACAATGAATTTCACACCAGCCTCACCGTTCTTCCGACGATGTGACTGCGGGAGGGTGAAAGACATATATATATTTTGTTACACGTATCTAGGAAATTGTTTAAGTTGTTAATATTGTTCCAGATTGTGTGGAACCTCACCTCGATCCTCTCCTCTATTTGTGTAACTATTTTGGCTATATAAGCCTTGTACGTATTATGTAAACCGATGAGGAATTCTACAAGATTTCAAATATATGTTTTTCATGTTCTATATGTTAAATTTGATGTGCTCATCTTTTATCAAAAGAATACTTATGTAACACATCTTTTAAACGTTGAACTATATTTCGCTCGAGTAATTTTTTGGGTAGAAGAATAAAATCGTAAATGCAACTTCGAGTGAGAAACCACATTTTAAGTCATTTGGAATTAGCTAGGTATCCACTGCGATCTCCTTTCTGACCTTAATATCAATTCTGAGGTCATATCCCATATTTGCGTCTTGCGAGGTAGCTGAATTTGTGTGGCATACTGTCATGTATTCTTATTTTTGTGATATATACTGTCATATTTTCTCTTATCTTTTTAGTTCGCCTCTCCTTTATTAACTTACTAGTATTTATCCCGTCCTACGTACGGGCAAACACACACCTAATATAATTAGGAAATTGGTATTTGTTTTCTAAAGATAATTTCTGTTTTAGTAAACTAACTGGATTGGTTTTATAAAAGAAATGTTTTGAAAAAAATGATTTTGATACACCTAATGTAAATTGGTTGTGCAGCAAAACTTGTGACACGAAGGAGAGTAGTAGTAAATCGAGTAGCTTTTCATCCATATAGCACATTCATAACGTGATGTTTCAAACATTAAATATGTGCAGTAGATCGAAACTGTCTTAAATTAAAATTAAAAAAAAAAAAAAAACTTACTTAGTTGATGAATTACATCATTAACATAAACACAAAGCAAGCCTCCCTTCCGGCTTCCACAATGGATGTTTTCTTGTTTCAGAGACAAAACAGGGAAGTTTGAGTTCATTCACAACATAGTAATCTCTCTGCAACTGTTTCTTAAACAGTAGAGTGTGTTGGCTTTGCTTTCTGATCGATTAGACTATTGTGTGGACTTATGTAGTACATCTTTTCTAGTGGACTTGTGGTGTTGTCTTCACCCACTTCCATTTTCTAGCTCAGTTTTTTTGTAAAATATTTCTTTATGAAAGAAAGCTTATGTGATTTCATCTTATTGGACATATGACTTGTGATTTATACAATAAAATATTTTTTTAGATGGATAAATTAGTCCATTAAGTTAGAGAACAAATGTTCCACTTACGAACAATAAAGTATTAGATCAATATTAAATTAGTCCATTAATTATTACTATTGTTTTACTAATTACTAGACTAATTAGAATTGGATCCGTGCTAGAGCACGAATTAATATTTATTTTATTTATTTTGTAATTTTTATTTAAAATATTATATATATGATTGTTTTATTTGTTTTAATTTTTTTTCTCAAATACTATACCATAAAATCATATGTTGAATATAACTTATGAAAATATCATCTATTTTGTAAGATCTATTCTAGTAGATCTAGATTTTGACATGCGGTACACTGCAGTTTAAGTTATTTGATAAAAATATTAATTTCTGTTTGTTAATTTTATTTGATTTGTTTAGTTTTTAAAATTATATATTATATTTTGATTGTTAATTACACTATACCGCATATTAATTATTTTGTTACAATATTAATTAATCGATTTAATTAGATACATCTAACAATCTAATATTCATATTGTGTGATATTTTATCCATGTAGCACCGAATTAATGATATTTTAAGTTTCTATTAATATCTACTCAAACATGTCTAGCCATATAACTCGTTGTGTGATATTTTATTTCGTTTTACACCGTAGAAAAAACTTCATAAAAATCTAAATCTATTTTTAAAATTAAAATGTTTTAATAAAGTTTTTTTTTTTTAGAAATTGAACTACTTATAATATTTAAACTTCTTATAAAGTTTAAATATTATTAATATCTTGAACATTTTATAAAAAGATAAATGTTTTAATAATTGAAATATTAATAATATTTAAAATTTTAAAAAAGTTATACATTTGAATTTTTAAAGTTATTAAAAGTTGAAATTCTTTAAAATAAAGAACCATAATAAAATGCATAATTTTTTTAATTTCAATGCTTGATAAATCAAGGTTTCTGCTCATTCGTATTCAGAATCATTTTGGTCTCTTTTTTTATTAATATGATTTTGAATCTTTGCCTAGTTTTCTAAGGTGATGTAGGGCATTTTGTATATTTTTTTTATTCATCAGTTGAGCAATATATGTCTGTTTTAAAAAATTTAAATTACATCATATGCAAAATAAATAAATGTGAAAGAAGAATCACATATTTTTGTTTTAATTAGGTTGAGAGATTTCCTTATCTTTTAAATGTTAACTATAATTGATTTATATGTTACTATAATTAACTAAATCCATACTATCCTTACTTACCAAAAATCAGACTAACCCGTATATTATGATACACCTATGTCACAAGTTTATAAGCAAAAAATCATAAATATATCTATTATATAGTCTACAAAAAAATGTCATGTACTTCCGTTTTATTATATAGAGGATTTATCTATATAGTAATCCTTTTGTTTTTTTAGGCAACATATAATTAATCCTTTTGTAAGTGGAACATTTGTTCTGCTAGTGTATGACATGATACAATAGTACAACCTATTATTTATGGTATGATCTTTATTCATATATTATCTCGCTATATGATAATCTAATTATTATTTTTTTTGATCAACAGATGATAATCTATTATTTGACGTAAAAATAAAAACGTAATCTATTAATTATACATTATTTGACTATAAGATAATCTATGTTATTTATTTGTATAGTACATTTGTTATTTTCATTTATGAGATATCATATACTCCCTCCGGTTTTTTTTACTTGTCATTCTAGAGCTTTGCACACAAATTAAGAAAATAGATCAATGTTCTATTTTACCCCTTCTTTAATACATTTTTTGATTTTTTTATTAGTTAAACCATTAAAATAATTAGGATAAAATTGGTATTTTTACCAAACATATGTATTGAAAACTTAAAATAACAAGTATTGGAAAACAAAATTTTTACTTTAGAGTGACAAATAAAAAAAAACCAGAGGGAGTAGTATATATGAGTATAATAGTAACTGGCATACTATAAATTTAATAACATGTGTTATGACATCTCATATATGTTGTATAATATTCCATTTGTAAAAAACAGTAAAGTAACAACATGTCACGAGTTGTGTTCGTCACCAGTGATCAGTTATGTAGCATAACATGTTATATTTTTGCAGCAAAAAAAAAAAATCATATTTTTTAACATATCATGGTATATCGTATATGAAAATGCTACAAACTGAACTGAAAAATCCCATTTTATGGAATTCTTGGATATTTCATTTATATGTGATAATGTGAATGATGTATAATATTTGACAATAATTTCAAAACTAAACTCAAAAATTAAATGATGTGAACTCTAAATTGATAGAATTTTGCCAACAAATATATACCAAGTTGTATATGCTACAAAACAAACTAAAATAATTATTTTCAAATAATTATAGGCAGCATGTTGTATATAAAAATATTTTTTATCACAAGATGGGATAATGGATGCTTACAGAGTAACACAATAATCTTTTTTGTTTAATATATAATTTATCGCCTAGAACATGCTATACGGAGCTTTTTTTTTTTTTGTTTTTTTGTTTTTTGAATCATCTGTTGTGGGGAATGGGATTGTTGATGCATGAGTCACGTGAACACATGAAAGTTCAATCATATAAATTTACCAAAAACTGCAATAATCTTCAGGCAAAAGTCCAATATTAATTTACCAAAAACTATAATAATGCTCCTACTTGACAGGTAGATACACCACGTGAAAAACTAAAACTGGCACCACACCCGTATAAATACCGTATGACTAATAACATGGCCCTTAATAATACAAACCAAATAATAAAAACCGTATGATTTTGATTAGTATATGAAAATAATGCAGAAACGAATTGTACAATCAGGATTTTACAAGTTTTTTTTTGTATTATTTTTGCTAGCTATCACATTTTGTTGAGTACAGATTTATTTCCGGTATTCTCACACTTTGTAAAATTATTGTCTATAATAATGTTCATCAATTTCATAGTTGAGTTATAGTACTACTTTTATATTTAATAACTAATACAACTTTTTCAGTAAAAGAAAACAATATAACTTTATCATTAGTTTCCATGTATTTCCACTAATTAATTAATCAATCACTATGTATTTCACACACACTTGACAAAAAAATAGTAACAAAATTATTAGCAACTTGCAAAGTAGAACCAAACTAATCTATTAAAAATTATATCTTCTTAAAAAAAAGAATTATTTCAAAAAAAATTTGTACCATGTATTTATATTGTAGATTAAATCAATTACAAGATAAGGATTCTTTTTAGTGGGATTTGTAACTTTTGTTATTTTTTTCTTAAATCTAAAATCATAATTTTAAACATGGGTTTATTTGGTTCAAACTTTTTTTAAGGTATAGCTTTTTTTATTAAGTAGTACTATGTATTTTATGAAAAATTTTATTGGCAGAATAAAATCTTAGAGAAAAACATAAGAGTGATCTTAAATGAACGAAATTAAATGTGCCCCTAAGCTAGTTGCAGTAATTATTTTTATTGATATGCGCATCATTGCACTGTATCTTACAGCAAATTCTTGGTTGTTGCTCCAGGGTTGTCATGTACATTCTAAATAATGTATTCCTTTTTTTTTTTGGGAAGAACAAAAATTATAATTAGCAAAAAAAAAATATATTTGTGAATGGGAAAATTCCCAAAAAAAATGCCAACTATTAATATTTGCCAGAAAAAAAAACATGAACTTTTTTCATTCCCAGAAAAATACGTAGACTATTTTTTAGTTGATAAAAAATACACGAACTACTATTTTTTCCAATTTATCCTCGTCTCCATTACGACCGTTAACGACATTGTGACGACGTTAATATTTTTAAAAGAAATTCCAGAAAAAAACACAAACTATTTATTGTTGCCAGAAAAATACATGAACTTTTTTTTCTTTACCTAAAAAATACGTAATATTCCATTTCTTATTTTTCCATTAACAATGTTAAAAATCATAACTCATAATTTTTTCTGCTCTCTTGAACTTCATACAAGTTTTCACTACTATTTAGGATAACTAAATTCAAGAACAAAAATACAAAACTAGATTAATCGATTTCCAAATTTCTCAATTAGTGTTGTTTTTGGATTTATACCGACTTTACAAATTTTGAAACTTCATAAACACTTAAACTCTAAAACTTCATGAGATCTCCACCTTTGTAGACCTTTGTATACCTTTCATAAAATATTTATCTCATTAGTTTAGTACTTATAGCCGGTGTAATTCATCAAATGGCCTGGTGTAGGCAAACTTGATCAAGATCGTAGATTATAGCCATTTTGTGGGACATCAACTCCTGCAACCTAACTAGATTCATTATTTTTTAATGCAAAAACAATAGTCATTGAGAAATTTGGAAATCGATTAATCTAATTGCATATTTTTGTTCTTGAATTTAATTATTCTAAATAGTAGTGAAAACTTGTATGAAGTTCAAGAGAGCAGAGAAAATTATGAGTTATGATCTATAGCATTGTTAATAGAAAATTATGTATGTTTCAGGCAAATAAAAAAAAGTTCATGTATTTTTTTGGCAAAATTAAATAGTTTGCGTTTTTTCTGGAATGTTTTTCAAAAATAGTAACACCGTCGTAATGTCGTTAACGGTCGTAACGGAGACGAGGAGAAAATGGAAAAAAATAATAGTTTGTGTATTTTTCATCAACTAAAAAATAGTCTGCGTATTTTTCTGGCAACTAAAAAAATTCATGTTTTTTTTGGCAAATATTAAATAGTTGGTGTTTTTTTTGGGAATTTTCCCATTTGTGAATTCATTGCTTTAAAATCCAATATTTTGTTTTCCCCGAATCAAAATACAATAGAGTGTACAATATATATATATATATATATATATATATATCTTCCATATCATTTAAAATAATCTTTAGACAGACATATAACATATTAAAAATAAACCTTTTATAATTAATCTTTTCTTAACCTTATATGATTAGTCTAAACTTTAAACTAAACCCTTTTATGCTATCAATGCACCTAAATAAATCTTGCGTAAATTTTCAAAAAAATAAAAAATAAGAGAGAAAGAAATCTTAGGTACAGTAGAACCTCTATAAATTAATACTCTTTAAACTAGTACTCGCTATAAATTAATAATTTTTTCTAGTCCCGAGTTGGGCCAGTGTAAAAAATGACACAATTCGATAAAATAATAAGATAATACTTTTTTTTGAAATCCTATGTAAAAATATAGTCCCATCAATATCATAAATTAATAATGATATAAACTATATATATATATATATATATATATAAGAAAATTTAGTGAAATATGGCTCTATTGTTGTTTGCCTATTATTGAATTTGCATTCTTGTTGGAGCTTTTCTATAATCTTTCTCATTTGCATCAAAAACTTTTTGTGTTGTTTTCTCAAATTGTATCCAAAAATTGTAGAGCGTATTACACGCGATAGTTGGTTCTTTACGTGTAATTGGTTATAAAGATACCGTAATATCTTCTTTGACTTCAACATAAGAATAGTAACAACAGTTTCTTCTAATCTATGAACTTTTAAACATTTATCATTTTCACTTTGATAATCCAGTAAACTATTGACATCAATCATATTACGATAGCCAAAATTATAAATTAAAAAATATAAAAGTGTGAATTATAACAAAAATATCTTATTTTTAATTAAAAATATTCAAAACTATGAAAATGAAAATCTCTTCATAAATTAATAAAATATTAATTTATCGATAAATTAATAATTATTAATTTATCGATAAATTGAAACTTCTATAAATTAATAAAATATCGTGTCCCGACCTTATTAATTTATAGAGGTTTTACTGTATGTAGGCTTGTCATATACTGTATCCCAATATGGAAGTTAGCTACTTGTATCCAAATTATATACATATAATATTTTTAGCGACCATGTAAAGTATATTATCAGATTTTCCATACAAAAAAAAAGTATATATATTGTTTATTTCAAACATTTTTTAAATATGATTAACGAGATAATTATTTGTTTGACACAAAAATATTAAATGCGCCTCAAAACAATATTTTCGTTGTTCGTATATTGCATATAAGATAATGACATGTAGTGTATAGTAAAAAAAGTTCTATAAAAATTGTGGTTTTGACAAAATAAATTAAGTAATTATATTTTCTGCAAAAATCACATATTCAGATTCTTGACACAAAATTATTGAATCACGTTTTAGTAACAAGTTTTGGAATTGATTTTCTTAACAAAAAAATTACATAGTTATGTATTTGATAAGAATATGGAATCAACTTTTTTAATCAAAAATTATTTAATTAAAATTTTGAAAGCAAATAATTGAAAATAATATCACTAATATTCTGCTTAGTATTTTTTTAATCAATTTTAAATTGTATTATCATTAAAATTTATAGTATAATCTCATCATTTTTGAACATTGTTACCATTTCAAAACCGCATTGTCTTCAACCCATAACATACTCATATTACTTCCAAATAATGGCATGCTATTTGCTAATATCACATGTGGGAAATTGTCTTTTATTTTCAGTTTAACCAACATTGACTCAAAAACATACAACTATATACTGTAATATTACCTAACTAACCTTTTTTTAAATTAGGTAAATATGATTTTTTTTCAAAATACAATCATTTGGATTGGATGACACGCAAGAATTTCAGAAAAAGTAACATGCTATTTATCTCAAACGACATTATTTTATTCATGTACTGAACATTTTTGCTATGTAGAGAATCTAATATGCAATTTGGTCGTATAATTTTATAAGATAATAGCAATACCGTGATTATGATCAACGTAACAAAATGTATTAAAACAAACTTTGTGGTTACAACTTTTGCCACTTGATCATTTAGTTCAAATATTACAATGTCAGTCTTTATTTACCAATTAAAATTGAGAAAAGGGTAAAAGAAGTATATTTAATTTGTACGTAAGTGTTAATCCACCATTCTGATAAGGTAGATAGGTCATGACGATCGAAAGGCATTATATATATATTTTTTTTGTTTATTTCCTTATGAGAAATGCTTCTAAAAGGTCTTTGCGAGTGTGCAATAGCCATATTGTATAGTTGTAATATTATTTACAGAGTGCATGTGAGTTTCAAAATTGAATGTTTATTTATATATCATCAGTTGTCAGTGGATGATTACCAAGACACCAAATTAAAAAAAATTAAAGACCTTAAAATAAAGAATCAAATTGACTAAGCAGATCTTGGCTGACCCTCATCAATCGTCAATTCGTCATAGAACCCAAGAAATTTTAAAGAAGTAATATATTCATTTCAGTCTACATGCATAAAGAGTTGTAAATCAGACGAGGTGGCTGATCGCCAATAAAAGGAAAAGAAAAAAACGTGCGAGAATTGATTGTCAAAAGAAATACTATACATCTACAAGTCTACTCTCTCGTTGTCTCCAATAATTCACAAAAAATAATTGGTAAAATTAAAACTACGAAATCATATTACTCTTTCAGAAATGGAACTTTCGTTTTTCGAAATTATTGAAACTGACCCATATATTATTATCAAGTTGAAGTAAAGTCTTATTACATTCTTGTTTGGAAATGGTTTCGTATAAATTGCTCCGACACAAGAACATCATTTGCATGTGACATGTATCGCCGTTTGGTGTTACCAAATTGAAATTAATATGTCAGTGTCAGATTCTATTTGCATTTAATTAGTAAAGTAGAATTCTATTTTGGGGGGGGGGTCAATTTTACCAAAATGGAAATGGTACTATTTCAAACCGGACGAATTTTTTGCTCTCATGATCAACTATATTAAAATGTCAGAAAAAAGTCTACAAACAAATCAACAAATCTTTTGTTCTCCTAAAAATTGATATTTTGGGATATTTTTTTTATCCCACAAAGATTGATGTTTTGTAAACTTTTAGAAGTAATCATTGAAAATATTTAAAATTTTGAATTGTTATTGGTTTAAAATTAAATAATATCTCTTTAGTCAAAGAAAAAAATATATTTAAACTCAATAATCATTGTTTTCTTAAAATGTGTAAAAGCTTCTAAACATTAATCTTTATGAAACAGATAAAGTATATAAAACTTTGCTATCATGATCTAATAGTCTTTTTCTATAGGTCTGGTGTTGATCATTGGTACATGTTTTTTTTTTTTTTTTTTTTTTTTTTTTTTTTTTTACAACAAGTAACTTTTTATTAACTTTACCAGCCTGGGTAAAATCTATAAACAAAGAGTCTAGAAACTTTATTCAACGACCTTTCTTGCTATAGCCGTCGAAACAAAACACTAGTTTTACCGACGAAAGACGAAACACAGTAAGAGAGAGGCATAGAAGCACCACACAACACAACCCTATGGTTTTTACATGTTTTTGACTGATCATATTTATTACAGGTTTGGATTCTCCGGTGTGAACTTGAGAGATATACTGTTCACACAGTGTCGCTCATCCGTAGGTGTAGGGAAACCTTCTCCTTTAAAAACATGACCGAGATGTCCTCCACAAGCTGCACATGTAATCTCAACTCGACTCCCATCTGGATCGGGCTGAGCAAAAAAATGTAAAAGATGTTTTTTTAGCAGCTAGTTTCCAATGATAATGATCTTATTGATAGAGAATCTTACAGTTCGGGTTATGGCTCCGGGGAGTCCGTCAAAGAAAGCTGGCCAGCCACAACCAGAGTTGAATTTGGTGGTAGATTTGTAGAGAGGAGTTCCACATCCTGCACAGCAATAGATGCCGTCTTCGAATAGTTTGTTGTATTCTCCTGTTCCTGGATATCTATATTAACATGCGTTGCGTTACCATTAGAAAACTGTTATTGCTAAACTTTACTTCAATCGATATAATACTCATAGTCATCGATGCTTAACCCACAAATAAACTCTATTTGCTTCTTTCTATCAGAGTTAAAAGAACAAATTAAGATCCACGACTAAGGAACATAGTCATGTCACACAGAGAAATATCTCGTAAGAAAATACTAAAAATAGAGTTCATAGCAACTGCGACAGCCAAGTGGAACATCATCAACAGAAATCTAATGCCGGACAAAAAATGCGACAACTTGGGAAAAATCTGTTTCAATTCTTAAAATCTTTTTGAGGTGGTAGTAATTTCTATTCCACAAACGCTTACTAAACTCAATAGTCATCAACTACATTCCCAATGATTCAACTGTTATCGCAAAAAATCTACTTCAATAGATATAATACTCATCGATGCTTAAACCACAGGCACACAGAAACTAACTTCTAATCAAACTCCATTCTGCTTCTTGCTATGAAAGTGAAAAGAACCAAGAAAGACCAAAGTAAGACATACGACTAAGGGAACATTGTCATGCCACACAAAGCAATCCCTCCTGAGACAGCCAAGCAGAACATCATCAACAGAAATCTGTATGTATGGAGTCTTGAATCTTTCAGGTACTAGTAAATTTTATTCCAGAAACGCTTACTAAACTCAATAGTCATTACAATACTATATAGCAACATACTTGTGTGCACATCATGATTCAATGTCAGGACAATACTTTCTAAAGACAAGACTCTGACATGTAAACATCTTGGAACTAGTTCTTCTAGCTACAGTTCATTGAGCATACATTGATAATCTAAATTCTAGATAACCAATCTGAAACCAACACATGTAAGAACATTACACTATCCTGAATCCAAAAATACTCTCTTAAAAGTTTTCCCAAATTTGAGAAACAAAAACACTTACTCAGTGCCTTTCTGCCTGAGAATCCGAAATTGTTCAGGGGAGAGAATCGCACGCCACTCGTCCTCTGGCTTATTGACAGATCCTGGAGGAGAAGAAGAAGCCATCGCCACAATACGACCACCGTGGAAGCCTCGTCGACGGAGCGAAGAGAAAGCTAATCGGATGGTGGTGGTTCTGAGAGAGGAGGGTGAGGGAGATTTAACGAAGGCTGATTTAATGGTGGAAACGAAGGTGAGAGACGTGGCTGAAGATAGACGCCCAGGTCCTGCTGCTATGACGTTCAACGCCATTGTTAAGCTTTGTTTCCTTTTCTTCTGTTTTGTGGATTTTTTCTTTTTCTATGTTTTTTTTTTCGGTTGTCACTAAGAGTCTAAGACTATTAATTTGGGCCTCATTATAAGGCCTTTTAGCCCAATCTGGCGATTAGTACCTTGTCCGTCCTTTAGTGCACCCGGTGTTCAACTTCAACCCCAACCTCCTAATAAGTGGTGGGACTGACACACTTAAGTATGGCACATCACATGAGAGGTGAGTAGTGAGACCTGACAAAAGATAAATCAGAAGTTTAATAGATTCACATGGAAAAAAAGTAGATCAACTAACGGCTGGTAAGGTAAAGTTAAGAGAAGAAGAGTCGTATTTAAAACATGAGCATGCAAATTTTGACCCTCAATGACTAGAAAAGGAATCCTTTTTTTTTTTATTTCTTTTTTTCCTCTTATATGATTGTCAACTCCGTTCACATTCCTCTTTTTTTCCAACCTTACGCAATTGTGCAGACCGATCAATTAGACGGATCTAACCCAACAAAACGAAAAATTGGATCGAGATTAGAACCAAAAGTAGTAAGTGGGATTTGCTTGAATTTTTTTTTTTGGGTTTCACCGGTTTTGTTCGGTCATAGATTTCGTATCAATTTTTTTTATTTTGTGACGAATGAGCCAAGTTTAAGGTTCAGAATATTTTTCTCTAATTTTTTTTTTCCTTTTTTCTTGGAATTTTTGTTAGTGTACCCGAAAGTGAAAGCTAACAACGAAGCTGTTAATTACAAGCAGAGGGGTTCTTGTCTGAACTCGAACTATCTCCAGTCTCGTGTGTCTGGTAATTTCTCTNTTTTTTTTTTTTTTTTTTTTTTCTCTTTGAAGTTTGACTCTATTAGATTAAGAGCTGGATCTTTAGGGTTGACTAGGTTATATGCTTAGGAAAATTGACTTGGTTTTTTTTTATGAAGATCATTTCCATGTTTGGAACAGTGGAAGATATGATTTTTTTTGTGCTTGTTACCAATTCAATCAAATGTAAATATTCAGAAGAGAATCTGTATTTATATTGTATGTTTTCTCATTTTGACAGAGAAAGATCAAGAAGATGATTTGCAGATATATGTGGCTAAGATTCCAAAGATTTACATACCAAGTGTCCTCATCTCTGTATCTGAATCCACAGAACTGAATAATAAGCCTATCAGAGGAGCTGACATTGAAGTTAAACACAAACCTAAAGCCAGTCCGATCCTACGCCCACGCGCTGTTGTATCAAGTCCCGGTATGGTATTCTAGAGCTGCTCCCCCATCTTTATTGTCACATTTGAAATGTAAATTATGACTCTTTTCTTTTCGGATTCTCTTCTTTAGATAATGATGCAATGATCGGCAACATAAACAAGATTGAAGAAAGAAAAGCGAAGAAAGTTTTAAAGAGTGATGATCATATCAAGAGCAGAGCTTCTCAGCGTAAGAATGTTAGTACTACTACCAATGTGAAGATTTCTCATCGTATAGTCGCTAAGCAATCGGGAGTCAGTTCAAAGGGATCACAAATGATCTAACTTTTCTATATTGATGCCTCGCAAGATGGAACTATGTATATACAAACTTCGATTTATCAATGGTATACTACTTGTTCAAATTATACGTTTTGAAAACGTGATTCCGCTAGGTTTTTACCATTCTCGACAGTTATTTCCACGTTTTGTAATAGTGGTTATATTATATACGATGCTCATGTTAACTGAAAACATATGACAAGTCTACAAATTTTTGTCTTTAGTGATTACAAATATTCATAATATAAAGAAGAAGGATTCTCGTAACAGCAAACCCTATTACTGCGTCAGCTCAGCCTCCACAGTACAGCTTCATCACACTGCTTGTTTTGTTTCCTCCAAACGTGTCAACATTGTAAATGCAAAGGATGGCTTCATCAAAGGCGAAGAAGGGACTTCACGAGATCTTTCGCCATGTGATGAGAAACCATCAGAATACTTTAGAAAAAACTGTAAACGCAACTATGTCAATAGGTGAATCTTCAAAAACAGTATCATCGTCGAGTGTAATGCCGCAGATTCTCTCATCGCTTAAGTTTTCCAACGTTGATTCGTCCAACACTGGTCAAGGTACCTCTTTATGTCTCTCTCTCTGCTAGTGGAATTTATCCATGTCACTTAGGATCGAATCAAATCTGCTTCAGGTGTCTTTTGTTGTTTTTTTATCATTATTCTTTTTCACACTCTAAAAATGTTATGATTGCTCCAGGTAAACTTAGTGGTAGTAACCATCTTCGAACAATACGGGAGTCACGTTGTAAGGTGCAAACAGATCATTACCAGAGAAAAGGGTCATATGCTATGAAGAAGCTTCTGAGAAGATCTGATCAGAAGTTTTGCGGTGAGACTATGTTTGGTTGGTGGCCTATAATGGGAAAAGAAGTTGGTGTAAATAAATACAGCACACTGATTCAAATTTGCAGACAACGCGCGAGGAGAAGCAATGATGTAGAGTCTGCTCTTGGTCACATTGGGAAGGCTATTGAGTACCTTAAAGAAATGAGAGGATTCACTATAGAGAAAAGAACTTATGAGCCTTTTCTTAAGTTATTAGTAGATAAAGGAATGGTAGAGGAATTCCAAATTTCCAAGGATGTTATTAGAGATGCAAATCCTTATGCTTCTTGGGAAAATTGGCTACTATGAAATGCTTCTTTGGATCCAAGTCGACGACGAAGAGAAGATCCACGAAATTTGCAGTACAATTGGCGAGAGTAAGACTAGTTCATCAATTCTACAAGGTGAGCAGTAAGTTAAGTTTATTGTTATAGCCAGTTGCAAATCTTGTGTTTCATCTGCAGTACTCTTAAAGCAACCTTTTGGCCGAACAGAAAACTACCTGGTTGCACTCTTTGAGAAAGAGAGAAAAGAAAATCTTCGGAGACTGTTTGAGATTATCGACATTACCAAAGTTTCATCACCACACTTACTGACGAAGATATCTGGATATCTTGGAAGCTCGCTATTGGAGTCTATTGCAATCAAGTTCTTTAGGGAACTAAGAAAGTGTGGTAAAGGTGATTGTAAATTAACCTTATAGACTTCTGACTCATTATATAGTAGCATGTTAAATACCCTGCAATCATTTCTTAGCATGGTAACATGGTTTCATTAACATTTACAGATGGAGGAGAGACAGTGTCAAGTTTTATATTTAGCTATGCAACCTGCATCCCAAATTTAACGGTGAGAACTTTCTATATATAATGCTTCATCAAGGCCGTTGTTAACTCAGGTCTTTTCCTTGTTTTAGTTCTAGAACATTCGGATTTGGTTTTACCACTTTAATATATATTGATAGGGATTGACAATGCTTCTGACACCTAAGTCTTTTCCTCGATCTTGATTGGTACTGAAATAGTATATCCTTGGATACATAGGTAATGATAATAGTCTCAATTAGCAGCAAGTTGTAAAGAGTTCCTTCCTTCTACACCTCCTAACAGTCCATGTTCTCTTATGATATTGGTGGTTTAAAGGCAAAGGATGCTGTTTTGAAGTTCGAAAAGTTGCACAAAGAACTAGATATCAAGCCTTCATCTACATCTTATACAAAGCTTATTACTTATCTTTATGAATCGAATGAGGTACTTGCTCGCTTCTGTTAATTCTTTCGTTCTTTCTGGTCACCTCTCTACAGTTGACTCATTGATCATTAATTCATTCCTCTGTATTGTAGGTAGCCACTGGCCCACTGCTCTCGATGTAGCTGACAAAATGCGTGAAGCAGGCCAGCCATTGTTACATACTATTGATTTAACCAAAATTTTCTAAGTTTTGACATGGTACACTATCTCCTCAAACTACTTTCAAGAAAGTTGGATTTAGATTCAAATCTCTTCATTGATAATGAAAGGTTCTTTGAGAGATCACAAAGATTGTCTTTTTTTACATAATGATAAAACAGGAGTTTGATCATTGTCTTTAGTCACACTTTTGTCTGTTTCAGGTGAGATGGTCTCTAATAAAGACTTCTTTAATGGAGGAAACGAAGGTCATGGACCATTCTTTAAAGCCAATAATGAGAAGATCGGATAGCTATTATATAACCATTGTTTTTAATTCGTTTTGAAACATAAACATCGGATCTTGATTAATATACAAACTACACAAATCGTTACCAAGGAAAAAGATTACACATTCTTATTTTTTTTTTGTAAGAGATTTTAAAACAAAGATCGAACTCGTGAGGTACAAGGAAGAACACAATACGTACGGCGTTCTTTTTAAGCAGCTCTAGCAAGAAGTTGAAGAGTTTCAGGAACATCAGAAGGATCAATGAATCTCCTAGTCGTAATCCTCTTTGGTACAACCACAGTCAACACACCGTCTTCATAACCAGCTGATATCCCAATCATATCTATCGATTCCGGTAACCGGAATTTTCTCTTAAAACTCTTCACCGGCGGATCCGGTGATCCAGCCGTCGCCTCCGTTCGTATGATTAAGTATATCGAATCTTCGATCTCAACTTTTATTTCTTCTTTCCTTAACCCTGATTAAGCAAAAATAACAACAAAATATGAAGAAAAGAAAACTACGAGATAATCTTTTACAATGTGTGGTGGTGATAAAATATACTTAGTTAGAGATAAAAGCTAAGTAGTACCAGGGAGATCAACAGAGAAAGTGTGAGAATCTGGAGACTGAGACCAACGAACATGATTCTCTTGGTAGCTATTAAAAGACTCAGAAGATAAAACATATTCCCACGGCATCACTTGAACTCTCTGAAAATCCATTTTTTTTTCTAAGTATATTTGCTTCTTCTTCTTCTTTTTTTTTCTTGTGGATTGAATGATTTTGGTTGCTATTTATAATAAAGAAAAAAAAGATGACCCCAGCTGAACCATTTGAGCAAGTTGTTGTCTAACTAACTTGAAAAAAGTCGATATAAATGAGACAATAAATATAGATCAAGTGAAAAGTCGATAATTAGGTTGGTTGAGTTTGATTTGCGAGAAGAAAAAAAAAAAACACTCTTGTCGACTCACTCACAAGTAGAGCAGAGTTCTTGATATTCTTGAAAAGGAAATAATCTTACTAAAAATACATTTTTGTCGACAAACTTCAAAAAAAAGTTTGATGGGGCGAATTTGATTGGATGATAAAGTTTTTCTAGTTATTGACCACTAAATAATAATATGATTCCCTTCAAAATAAAGTTTAGGTACCCATTAAATATTTTTTGGTTTTTTTTTTTTGCATATTAATCAATAATAATGTTGAACTTATATTTCCAGCCACTCATTTTGTTCGACATTGCAACTTGTAGATAAAAAATAGTCCACTTGCCTAGAATATTAGTTTTATCGCGGTTAATTTTCTCAAAGAGGAAATTTTACAGGACGGTAAGAGAAAAAGAGAGAAAATCACAGGACCCATTTACATATATGTTTACTTACTCAATTACCCTCAGTTACATAGTTTAATTACATTAATACCACTACACTCCGAACACGAAATTGCTGGGGTTTATGGCCGGGTTTTATGATTCATCTTCTCCGATCTCATCATCATCTTTAAACCCTTGATACGGGACTGTGAGTTCGTTTTCTAGGTCTTGATTTCGATTTTTGTAAATGTGAAGAGAGATATAATGGTTTTAAAGGCGAAGAAAAGCTTAGGCGCTGTGTTCCGCCTTGCGATGAGAAACTCCACCAAAACTGCTAAACCCAAACCCATAGATTCACCAATTCCAGAAACTGGACTAGGTAAATAAATCTCTTGCTTGTATCTGATTGGCCCATTTCATAAAAATTGTGACTTTCTTATTGAAACCCCACTGTTTTGTTGGAACAGTGTCAACGAGTTTTATGCCGGAGATTCTCTCAACGCTTAAGTCTTCCGACGATTCGTCAATTACTAGTCAAGGTAACCTTCTTTTATGTCTCTTTGTTAGTGGAACAGAACAATCTAATTTTCCAATTTGGTTCTTGTTTGTAGATCTTGCTGAACCGGCACTTGCTGGTCAGGTCTCCTCTGCTTTAGATGGTATGTGTGTTTTGTACACTTCATTTGGTACTTCTTTTTGAGGCAATGTGTAATGTGATGATTGTTTTCAGTTAGATTTAGTGATTTTAGTCTTCTTCAAGAAAGGAATGGTTCGAAGAACGCGTTGGAAAGCTCTAGTATCCTGTCTAGGACCATTTGTTCGTCTCAAAGGCCAAAACTTGCTTCACGTGGTAGGATGCAGACAGAGAATTACCAGAAGAAACAGTCAGAGATTATGGAGAGGCTTGCCAAGGGATGTGTTCGGAAGCTAGGCACTGAGACTATGGTTGCGGTGTTGAATAAAATGGGGAAAGAAGCGGGTGAGAAAGACTACAATGCAATGACTAAGCTTTGCATATCACGAGCGAGGAGGAGCAATGATGCAGAGTATGCTCTTGATCAGATTGGGATGGCTATTGAACATCTCAGAGAAATGAGACAACTCGGATTCGCTATAAGAGAAGGAACTTATGGCCCTTTTTTGAAGTACTTGGTTGATATGGAAATGGTGGAAGAATTCAAGATACTCAAGGAGTTTATTAAGGAGGCAAGTCCTGAGTCTTGTGGGAGACTTGTCTACTATGAAATGCTTCTTTGGATCCAAGTCGACGATGAAGAGAAGATCCACAAACTTTGCAATACAGTTGATGATAGTGGGCTAAGTTTATCAACCTTACAAGGTACACACTGTACATGTATCATTAATTTCGTTTAGAATTCTCTGAGTTTTTAATTTGCTCCACTCTCAGAAAGTTGGCTTTTTGGTACTTTAAACAGAATATTATTTGGTGGCACTGTGTGAGAAAGACAGTAAGGAAAATCTTCAGAAGCTGTTAGAGATTGTCGACATAACAAAAGTATCATCACCAGAGGCATTGGAAAGCATATTTGAATACCTTGGAAAATTGGTGTCTGAGTCTGTTGCAATGAAGCTACTTTGGGACCTAAGAGACTGTGGTAAAGGTGGGATATAAATCAATCGAAATAACATGGTGCTGTTTATTGTATGGGTATTATGAATTTTACAGGTGGATGTATACTTCAGTATATAGTTGCAGAGACCGATCCGTATTTGAGAAAAACTAATATTATAGCATTGTTACATGGTTTCTTGATATGTTCAGATGGAGTGGAGACAGTTTCAAATCTCATATCCAACTATGCAACTTGCATCCCAAATTCAACGGTGAGGACTTGTTATATATAAAGCTTGCAAATTTATTGAGGCAATTGGTAACTCTGGTATTTTCCTTGTTTTCTTTCTTTTGCATCTGATTTTAACATTAGCATGGTGATTTTTGTTCATTGACAATGTTTCTGGAACCCAAATCTCGTCCTAGATCTTTTTTTGGTATTGAAATAGATATAACTAGAGTGTGTTAAGTCACTTTGATTCCAAGTTTTCTGTGAAAAAAGTAACGTCAATCCTTGATCCACTAAGATCTTCTAGCTAAAGGTTATCTCTCTTCTCACCTTTTGGTATTTATTTTCTTAACTTAGTGTAGAACACATATACATTGGCAATTGTTCTTTCTCCCTGACAATGATAAATGTTATATCGATTAGTGTCTCTCAATTGTTTACATGATGTGAGGTCCTAACATGGTTTCATGTTCTGACTCCTATGCCATTTTTCAATCTACAAATTAAAGTAAGTAACTAATTAACTTATCATGACTATTGTTTGGAAATGGTTGCAGACTCCATTTACAGAAACTGAGATTGAAGTCACTCACATCTCTTAAGTAGCGTTAAGTTGTTAAAGCTTCTTTTTAAGATAGCCTATGGGTCCTAACCATCCATGTTCTTACGTATTTTGGTGGCTAAAGGTAGATGATACCATTTTCAAGTTTAACAAGTTGCATGAAGAACTAGATGTCGTGCCGTCATCTACATCGTATGAGAATCTTGTTAGTTATCTTTGTGGCTCAAATGAGGTATTTGTACGCTTCTATCATTTTCAACTTTCATTTCCGTTACTCTCCTGGCTTTTCGACTCATGATAATTCCTTTGTGTTGTAGGTGGTCACTGCTCTTGATATAGTTGAAAATATGTGTGAAGCAGGTCTGGTAATATCGGCAAACATCCTGCACTCTTTGTTACAGGCCATTGAACAGATTCTTGAGTTTAATTTGGTACGGTCCTTTTTTTTGTTGATTGACTTCACTATATGTTATAGTAAAACAGCTAATTTTGGCTGGTCATTGTTATGCTCTTGATAGATTACCTACATAGTCTGTCTCATACTCATGTAAAATCAGAGTTGTGCTTGATCATATTTTTTCTGTTTCAGGTGCAAAGAATCTATTCAATAATGAGCAACAAGAATGTGAAGCCAAATAGTGAGACTTTCAGGAGATCGATAAACTTGTGCATACGAATCAAAGATGTAACTTATTTCTTATTCTATCAGCTTAAGTTCCTTCCTGTCGTGAACAATTTGCTCTCAACCTATTGATTCCGTGCAGTTTGAAGGTGCATATAATATGCTTGGTAATTTGAAGAAATTTAATTTGGCACCGAACTCTAGCATGTACAATCCTATACTGGCAGGATATTTCCGGGAGGTAATATCTTAAGCTCTCTTTTTAATTTTTTCTTTGTCTCATTTATGTTAAGATTCATCAAGTAATAGTATCGTCCTGTAATCATTAATATTGAAATATTCATGATAATAAGATTGTTTAACATGCAAAGAAACATATCTCGTCTAAATTTCTATTTTAGCATAAATGTGTATCGCATAGGCAGGTAGCTGTTGACAAACAATTGGTATAGCTTAAGACCATATCTCTGAAAATTATTTGCAGATTTTAGACCGATGGATAGTTTCATCTCCCTGTGTCTTTGGTATAGCTTAAGACCATATCTCTGAAAAATGTGAGTCGTTTTTTTACTGACATTTTTGTATGGTTTTGAAGAAAAAAGTGAGCAGTGCCTTAAAGGTCCTCAAGGAAATGAAAGAAGCTGATGTTAAACCTGATTCCATGACTTTTAGCTATCTAATAAACTATTGCGACGAGGAGGAGGCTATTGCGGAGGTAATCAAACTGTATTCTACTGATATTTTACCTCGTCCAAGTCTTTTCTTCTTCTTCTAATCTTGAAATTGGGTACCTAATGACACTATCTCTCTTGTTGTGTTGTCAGTCGATACATACTTAAAATTGCTAGTGTATGAGAGAAAATTTCATATGGAGATGATATACATACATAATCTGTGTTTTTTTTTTTGTTTTTGCTATTTTAAAGTATTATGAGGAGATGAAGCAAGCAGGACTTGAAGCTAATAAGCACGTTTACATGTCCCTTATTAAAGCATATGCATCATGCGGACAGTTTGAGAAGGCAAAACAAGTAAGCATGCGTAATATATGTTCTTTTAAAATTTCTAGAACAATTATATCCATGATTTAGTGTAGCGTAAGAGCTCAAGCTTTTTTTTTTTTACTTTAGGTGCTCATGGACCGGGGAGTTCCGACTAAGGATCGCAATGAGCTGAAAAGTGTGCTTATATCTGCTCTGGCGACAAATGGAAATACAACAGATGCTTTAAGTATTTATGAAGAAATGAAGATATCTGGCTGCACCGTAGAGCCAAAAGCTATTCTATCTATTATAGTAAGTTTCAAGTTTGTACTTTAGGCATATAGTTTTTCTCATTATTTAGCCGACTAATAGTGTATTAGAGATACCATAACGTACTGCAATGATCTCAAAACTTTTTTCTTCTGTAGGATAACTCTGATTCAAACGCAGAGTTGAGTACGTTGGTTCAACTCACTCATGAGCTGCGTGATTGTAAATTTTGGATTGATAGTTTCTTCAAAACGATCGTGTTTTCTGTTCGCAACAATAAAACAAGGTACAGTGGATTTTGCGTGTTCTTTGTTTAGTTCACACGCATACCCCATCGTTGTTAACTATCCTGTGATTTATTCAACCTCTTTTGTGTAGCTCTATTCTTGATTTGCTAGAGCAGACCAAAAACCACTTGTCCAAGGATGATGTCGCTGTGGAATATTGGTTTGAAGAGGTCCGATTCTATTTTTCTCATACGTTTTCACAAACTTTACATGTCAACTGATTTATTATAACCTCGAGATTTCTCATATGTAGGCTCAACGAAATCTTGGAAAATTCTGGTGTGTATTATTTTCTGAACTCTTGGCATCTTATTGTTGATATCAGGTGTTTAGGTCAATAGCGGAAACAGAGTCTAGTGATGTGAAGCTAGGAGTGGACTTGGTGAGCTTTATGAAGGAAGAGCTTGAGTTATGTCCTTCAAGAAAATGTCTAGATTTTCTTCTACATGCTTGTGTCAATGCCAAAGATAAGCAGAGCGCTCTACTGGTATGGAAAGAGTACCAATTTGCAGAACTTCCATACAACGTCCTCACCTATTTAAGGTAAGCGCTCTTTAATCTCTCTACGTACATTCAAAAGATGATTTTGAACTTTCTTAGAAATCGTATCTCGAATAGTGGCTTTTTGCTTTTATAATGAGTTCTTGGTTATATTTGGTTCCACAGGATGTATCAGGTTCTAGTAGCTGCAGGAGATTCGAAAGGTGCAAAGGCAATAGTATCAAAGATTCCAAATGATGATGTAGATGCCAAAAGTATAATTAACGAAAGCCGTATTGTATTTACTCCAAAGCTGAAAAGCAAAAAGTCTAAAAAGAAACAATTAGCTCTCCAAGCAAAGTAGGATGATTGGTTAAAATCCCACATTGTATGAGATTTTGTACAGAAGTGAACACTATTGCCACTATAATGGCTAAGTTGTCTTTAATTCGAACGCTTATTACAACATTAAGACAAGTCTTTTATGTATTTACCCCAAGAATAAAGCCGTTGCTGTAACAGGGAAGATTGCTGGACTTTGCGCAAGTCCTCACAGGTGAGCGGAAAGGGTTAGGAGCAACCGGATGAGAGGTACTCAGCCCTGCATTACGCAAAACTGCCTTTGCATTTCCGCAAGCTTCTTCTGTCTTATCAGTGAAGAAACCAGGGATGCCCATATTGTTCATCGTCTCAACCGCTCCTGCCCAGCTCGAGTACCCATCAAGGTCACAGTTCAAAGCTACAATGATATCCGGTGAAATCAGGTAAGTTACCTCTTCTTGGTACAAACCTTTCACAAAGCTCAACTTAACTCTGCTGTTTATCGTTGACGTGGTTGCTATTGTACCAGATAAGTCAGATGGAACTTCTGGTCCGATCATTATGATCTGCACGGTTCCTAAACCATTAAGCAAGTGATTGATCTCTGCAAAGGCTTTGATCCAGTCAAGTTCTCGTTCTGGACCTAAGTAATGGACAGTTACTTCTTTCCCTTTCAGCAACAGATTCTTTGAATGGGTGCTTACTGATGTTAATATGTGGTAAAGGGTTAAAGGGTAACAGAGAATGTCAGCAACCGGGCTTGACCGTGGTAGACACCGTAAATCATAGTAATCTGACCAATCTGAGATGAGGATTAGACCTGGTGAACGCCCGTTGTTCAGATTCTGAATAGGTAAATCTTGTGGAGAGTCTCCTTCCTCTAGCCCTCCCCATGATTCAGATTGTGCATCTGAGGAGAAACAGTGTAAGAGTCCAAAAGGTTGGTGAGAATAGCAACTGCATTGTCTTCTCCACATTCCCTTTTTATGGATGCCTAAAGATCCAAGCCATTCACATGTGTTTTCAGCATAACACGAGAAAGTGAAGATCTTTAGCTTGAGCTCTTCTTCTCTACTCATCATAGCTTCATAGAGACTACAAACACTCCGGTGCATTTCTCGCCAGTGCCGTTTCTCACAGTCTGAACCACAGTAGATGGTTGCACGGCAATGGCTACAACAAACACACTCACCTCTATGAACAGCTTTCTCACACATTGTGCACCTGCTTAAACCTGCTTCTTCACCATTATTACCAACGCGCAAATTCGTCATTCCTGAAACTAAGTCCATTGCTTCATCTTCATGTGCCATCACATTTTTCTTGGACTTCTGTTCATATGATTGTCCAGGAGGATGTGAAACCGTAACAGCAACAAAATCATGGCCCTTGAACATCTCTGGTGGCCACTGAACATCAACAGTCTCAATAAAAGGCGAAAACTTTATCATCCTTGGCAATCCCCTGACTTGCATCTCCTCTTCAAGCAGCAAAGGATGAACCAAAGAAAGAGCTTTCATTACTGCAAACACAAGCCTAAGCTCTTCGAGTGTCGGGCTCCTGAACTGGAGCTCACCAGAGGTAGTGCACCGGGCAACATCGATGACCGGAAACCGATCAGTTCCAGAAACTTCCAAGGACAAAGACTTAACCATCCTCTTGTTAGAAGGAAACATCAACGATTCAAGCTCATAAGTAACCCTTAAAACCTCAGCATTAGGAACTCTAGTTATTTCCCATGAATCATCAGTCATTTTCAGCGCATAGCTCATGGACCTATACATATAGAACGCTATATCACCACCATCCCCTCCTATGAACTGAACACACTGGAAAGGCTGTCTCTTTCCTGACCAATCTGAGTCCTTCCCAACCCGAACACCAAACAAATGACCTGGTCTGAGCCTCTTCCATGGCTCACTTCTGTATAAAGAAGCTGAAGCTCTAAATATGGATTGAACAATGTTGGAAGATGTACCTTCAACTTTCATAAGACAAACACCGGATCCAGGTCCTAGACCAGGACCTGTCCCAAATTGATCTTGAAACCTACCAAATAAGTTCTTCAAATGCAAATCCATTCTTCAAACTAAAACCGCAAAAGAGTCAGATCTGAGTAAAACAAGAAACCTGGGATCCCACAATATGCAGCAAGAAAGGTATAATAGTAACAGAGAAAGATAAAATCTTTAGGTAGAGGAAAAAAGAAAAAGCTCAGATGAGTTATTGTGCATTGGGTACGGTAATTTGAATTCTAGTAGATACGCAAACTCTGGTTTCGCAGTTAAACGGTCGTGACCGACAAAAATCAAAAAAGTATAAAACAACTTTTGTAGACTAATAGTTCGTTCGGGCCTACGTTATTGGTCATCGGACGGTCACGATAAATAGTCGTATCCATAGCAGTTTTAGGCTTTTATGGCACGGTTTATAATTTGGTTATGGCACACGGAGCCTCAGTTTGATTTTAGTGAATTTAAGAGTATAAAACTGGATCATCCAACATTGTTTAATTATGCTGGTATGTTATGTACATTAAACATTCAAATCTACCAAATACTCTATATAATCATACTACATGCCAACTGTCTCTGTTAGTTTGTTGGGACAATGCTATAGAAGAAGGGACTAGCGATATAAATGTTTGCAAAACCAGAAATACCAACTGTATTTTACAACAGACAAAAACTCTGGTCTGTAAAATAAAGAACTGAAAAAGATGACAACAGAGTATAATGTGGTTTGTTGTTACACATAAACAACCGAATAGAGTTTTAACTACTGCACTGATGGGGTACCTTCTTCTTCCATGTTGCTATCTTCCTTCTTCTTCTCTCCTCCAAACAAGTTTGCTATCACAGTTGAGGTCTTGTTTCCAAGCTCTAGCTGAAGCTCCTCTGGCACTTTCTCTCCTTGAGAAACCGGTTCCATCATAAGATCGAATCCACGAGCCTCACCTTTCTGAACCACGACAGGACTCCGTGCTTGAGAGGTCACACAGTTCCTCACTGGATTTGAAAAGAACTCCACTAACCTATTAGCCGCTTCTTCCATCACTTCGCCTTTCTCAGGCGTGGCTTCCTTCTCTTCCACCGTGCCATTGCTCATATGTTGCATTAATGTCAAAGCTTGAGCATATTCTCTGATCTCCGAGTCAGTAGTAGTGACGACAGCAGCATCGTTCATTGGTTGATCAACAGGAAGAGATTGATCAGTTTGGTTATTTTTGTTCTCTTCTCTTACATACATTTTAACAAGAGGAGCCACGTCGTTTTCTGGAGTGACAGGTTTAACTCTGCCCGGTATGAACACGAGACCTCTGAGTTTGATGTCACTATCTTTAACCTTAACGTTGAGGTGATAGCCTGCCTCAAAGGATCCTTCGATCACACCAGAAACCTCCTTTCCCACCAAATCAGTGTTAGGTTTTGGAGTTGAGATTTCTTTCGTGGGGGGACGACCTCTTTTTCTCTTCGCCAAGCCGTCATTAGCAGCCGGAGGAGGTGAGATGATGGTGTTTTGGTTCTGATGATTCATCCTTCTACATAGATTAAACGCATAAGAAAAAACATAAAAAATGTGCTAAGTTTCATATTGTCATAATGAAAGTGAACAAAATAATCAGAAGAAACATAAAGTCTGCTAACAAAAACAATAAATGAAGATTATAATTACATTCCTAATCTACAAAACATTCTAGATTTCACCATGCCGCTATCTAATTGTTGTTTTGATCTGAAACGAAGTTAATACAGAAGCACCAAAACTAAATTGAATTACGGAACTGATTTTAAGACCAAAGCAGTACATGGTAAAAACCTAAGTATCAAGTGACTCGCATAGGGTTTCAATTCAAAAATAATATAGAAAAGCAATCTCATCACATTAAAGTTAATCCACCTTCGAAAACAAACATATTTACCCTAGATTTATCAAAACCTAGTGTCGTCTAAATAGAGAAGATTTTCAAATCCATAAACTTAGAAAAAAACGGATCAAACCTCTATTATTTGATTAAATAAGAGAGAATACTAGGATAATTTGTTTCGAATAACTACAGAAAACAAATCGAAAATAATCAAAAAAAAAAACCTGAATCTAATTAAACGTGGATTCAGAACTACCAAGACCTAGAAATTATCATATGTAAAAGAACTTAGTCTAATGTTAATCGAAAAAAAGTGGTAAAATAATGGTTTACCTCTCGGCCACGCGACGCAACAAAACCACACGAAATGGTTCTTTAAAAACTCAGAAGCGTGAGCATGTGAGTGTGAGAGAGAGTTGTTTATAAACAAACTTCTTCGGCTATCTTTGTTCAAGTTTTGCAGTTTCTCTCTCGCGTCTCTTCATTTCGTACCTTTTCAAGTTAGCAGCCGCCTAATATAGGCTTTTAATGGGCTTTTGTTAATTAGCATTAAAGATTTTTATTTTTATTTTTGTTTATATGTATATTCAAAACCAAAAGTCTCATTTTCATTAATTTGGTTCCTAATTTTGACATTTATTTTTGTATAATATTCAAGAATTAATTTTTCAATATTAACGCGATGGTAATAATCATATTATATTAATTGAGAAGTACAAATATGAAACTAAACTTCAAATGTGTAAAAAATTATATTCAATTGACATTAGAAAAATTTAATGAAGCTTAATTAATTAATTTAAATAAATATAATTAACTAAAAAATAAAAAAACACTCACAAATCAAATATTAAAAAATCTAAAAAAATAAAAATAAAAATATTTTCTGCCTCTAATAAATTATGGAAGAAATTAGTAAATATATATTTTTAAAAAAAATATAAACCAATTAGAATTTTAAAAACTAAGATTTTATATCCAAGTATACAATATAATTATTTTTAATAACTAAATTCAAAGATTTTGTTAAGATTTCAAATTATGATTCTTCTATCATCTTTATTTTATTTTATTTACAAATTGTTTGGAATTTTCATATAATATTTATGGTTAATAAAATGCAGAATTTTTTCTGCATATATTGTGATTTGAAATTTTTAAAAACAAGATATATTACCCAATCTATGAAAAATGTGTGTTTTAATTTCCACATTGAACGGTTGGTAAAACTAAATTTAAATGTATGATAAATTAATAATTTTTATTTGCTCACAATTATAATATTAAAATTACTATTTTATATTTCACAAAATAATGATGCAAATACAACAAACAAACAATATAAAACTGTAATAATATGTCAAAAATAAAATACTATAATATTCTAAAATAATTAGTATTCAAATAGACTAATAGATTTACAAAATAATTAAAAATAAATCTTATCACAAACATTTTTTTTTAAAAAAAATATATAATATTAAATTTTATTATTATATTATAATTTTTTTAAAAATGTTGATCTGTGTGCTTTAAGCACGGGATATCTACTAGTATAAATGAAAAGAAAATTATAAAAAAAATAGTGCTAAAAGTTTTGGGACGACCAGAAATATTTGATTCAACTGTCGTTTCATGATTTTACTAAACAAAATACAATTTTTCCTTGCTTTGGGAATAATACGGAATATCATAATTTAGTCGTAGTCGGATAACTGACTAAAATTTGGGTTGTCCATTATGTAGCATTGTTATTTATTTTCAATAGTTTTAAATGTTTTATTTGATGTATTACTTCAATCATTATTTACTTTCAATAGTTTTCTTTTTATACTTGTGTTGAACTGTTGATTATTAAACCAATGTTTATTTAAAGAAGATCAAAAACCTTGTAAAACATTCTTTCTTACACCAAAAATCAAACTGGTTTGAGTTCTAAAACTAAAACAGCTCTGATTTCTAACATCTTACGGTGGAAAATTGGTGAAATGATGATGACTTGGACAAATAGAGTGAATCAATCTATACACTCTCTCTTGTAATGCAAATCCAACTTCTCAAAGATTCCTCATTGTTTAGGCAAGTTATTGGAACGTGCCATGATCCTTTCTCCGATTCCTGAATTTATATCCCAAGAAAAAAAAACATTGATTCAGGTATTGATTCAACACAAAAAAAAAGACTAAACAGAAGACACATATTTGAAATAAGATTGTGAAAAACCTGAATCACAACTGAAAAGGGAGGAGGCATTTCAAGCTTGAGAGAACCTTTCACAAAGGTAAACCGAACTTGATGTCTTTCTTTCCATTTTTGGAAAAAACTGTTACTTAATAATTCAAAAATGTGATCTCTCATCTCATCATTAGTCACAAGTAAACACTTGAGTTTAGCAGCAGCATAGAGCCAATACCTGAAATCAAAATATCATAAAAAGAAACCAATTATTGAGTAACCAAACCAAAACCATGTAGTGGGATTATAAAAGGAGATTAAGTCAGTTCATACCAATCATCATTGGAACCTGGTGGAGTCGCGTATAGGACATTGTTATTAATCCACTCTTCCACCAAATTCCGGTGATTCGGGTTATCTAAAAGCGCATTGACCCGTTTCTTGTGCAACAGAACTAGCGGCTGCTTTTTGTTACCACTTTGACTGTAAAGCTCCTTCACTACAGCTTCAAGCTGCTCTTCTTGCACCATGTGCAATTGTGTTAGTAATTCGTAGGCATGTATGCATTAAAAAAGGGAAAGAAAGAAAAAACAATGAGAACCTGTGGTAGACTGAAACCACCATCTGCAAAATTTTGTTGGTAGAGCCCAATATTTGCTCCATCTACTATAGCTTCGTAATTTCCATGCTTTTCAAGCCACTCCTGTTAAATAGTTAAAAAATGGTTGGCATTTGAATGATAAATAGATACTGTAATAATCAACATGCTTGATTAAAGTACTGAACTTTTTAGAGCTCCACCAGGAATAAAAGATATGCCTACATTACATCCAAGGAGATCTAAAAAAACATAAGCTACATTGGAGCATTCACTATTCTTTCTAGATAGTGCCTGTTATAAAGCTTTAACAAATCACATTTGGAACTATACAGAAGTTAAATATGATTCCTAGTTGATATTGATTCATGCTAAACGTGTATGCAGCGTTTAAACAGCAATGCAGAAACAAAAAAAGAGCAGTGTAATTATTTCTCTCTAACCTGAAACTCGCTGAAGTCCGCCATTGGCTCACATGAATTCATCTTCGCCTTCCTCTCCACAGCCAAAGCCACCAAAGAATCCACAAAATTTTCAGTCTCTAACTCATTTGTATCTACACAATCCAAATGTTCGTCACAGCTCAAGCATTTCCCGGTTGGACTAACACTACCTTTCTTCACAATCCATTTACCTTCCCCAACCCATCCAAGACCATGCCACCCACCCCCATTCTTCAAAACAGAGGCTCTAAGCAGCTCAATATCAGAACCAATCCCATTATCACAAACCTCACTAGCTTTCTCTCCACAGAACCATTCCTCAATAATTTTTGAAGTTTCTTCACTAACGCAGCCAACACATTCTCTTAATTTATGCAAATACTTATAAACCTTCTTTTCTCTGCCCGTTGCAGCGCTTACCTTCAGCAAAGCCGAGATCTCTGCCTCCTCCAACACAATACCTGAAGCATCCATGTGGTCTTCCACTTCATAACCCTTTTCAGCCTCCATAATCTCACAGAAACAGAGCAAAGCTGGAGAATAAGTTCTAAGACGAGGGACAGATACACCGCCAACAGCAACAATGTCTTTGACAAGCTTGAAAGCATAATCACCGTCACCTTTGGCAGCAGCTAGTCGTGCCACTGCAGTGACGCAGGACTCATTAGGACTTACCCCGGAACTAACCATACGATCAAAAATTTGGAAGCCACGGTCGATGGCAAGGGTTTGAAGAGACGGGTCACTAATGGACGCAGAGCAGAGGTAAAGAAGGCTTTGGAAGTGTTGCTGGCTGAGGCGGATGTCACCTGAAGTGATAGCTGCATCGTATAGAGCCAACGCAGCTGAGAGGTTCTTGGACTTGGAACAGGAATGAAGATTGATAAGGAGATTCTTCTCTGGATTACGGCCTCCCTTCTTCTTCTTGTTTGGTTTTGTAGGGCTTTCGTCGTGGTGGCAAGAGCGGCGTTTATCAGTACCAGCCATAGAACAGTATATGTGCAAATTAACAGGGCGGTTTCTTAATGTTACAAGCTTTGAATTAACGAATGTAAATGATGAAACCCTTACCCTGAGCCAAAAAAAATATCATAAACCTCCAAAATTAGATCGAGCAGAAACAAACCAGTTAACAACATCCCAAAAACAATCTTTTCACAGAGACTGAGGTACTATAAGGAATAAAAGCTTAAGGCCAATTCTTCAAAACAAAGATCTGATGCTTTCATTGATATCAGTTCACTCAGCCTTTCGAAAAAAACAACCAACTATTACAGGGATTAAACAAAAGGAATGTCATTTTGTATAGTTTCATCAGTTTTGCACCTGCCTGGCAAATTCAGGATCCAATTGAAGGCTGATCCAATCAAACTGTTATCGTTTATTCCCAGAACCCCAAGCAAAACATAAATTGGATCATATAGACCCACAAACAAAGTTTAAAACAGAGATTTAATCTTCGAATTAGCTCAACACCACACTAAAATTTAAAACCATGAAACTGATTCATCAGAACCTAGCGAGTAAGGAACATGCATGAATCATAAACACTCGAGACGGGTTCCAAGGCTGTGAAAACTACGATACTCTGACTAAATCCTGAACAAGTCCTGACTAATCTAGGTTAAAAGCTTCTACATTGAACAGAAACAACTAGGGGTTTATAAATCTCTGTACCTTAGAATAAAGGCAGAAACTTTAAGGTATAGAAACGAACCCAGAAGGGAAGGTCAAAGCAGTATTGGTCGAAGAAGCTAACCTGCGAGGAATGGCTTGATAGGGTAAGCGAGTTTGAGAGAGACAAGGCGGTACGGCGCTGAGCAAAGAAGAAGGCAGTGAAGGTTTTTTTAATTTCATAACTTTTCCAATTTTTTTTTTATCAACCTTATTCAATTTTTGGTTTTCTTCCAAAAATCCAAAAAAAAAATAAATAAATAAAGAAGCTATTTCAACTTATTTTCATACAAAAAAAATAATTATTTTGTATAGTTAAAAATATCAAAAAATGTATTTATTTATCCATTAAAAATTTATATGAATGTTGATTGTTGAAATGAAAACTATAACCTTAATGAATATACTACATAAGATAAATATATAAAGAAGCTACTTCAACTAATTTTAATATAAAAAAATAATGTTGTATAGTAAACAATAGACGAAAAGAAAAAGTATAGTAAACAATAAAATTCAAAAAAAAATGTATTTATTTATCCATTAAAAAAATTATATGAATGTTGATTGTTGAAAACTATAACCTTAATGAATATAGTACTTTTTTTTTTTGCGAACAGATTACAAGATTGACTCAAACGAGCCAATTAGACGGGAAGTTATTCACAAAGGTGATTGGAAGCGACTCCATTCTATCACGACGCGCCAGTTTGTCCGCTCTACCATTCTGTGATCTTGGTACCTGAACGAGAGAGAATGAAAGGAATTCACCCTTATCTTCATCAATAGCGTCCAGATATGTCTTGAAAGCAGGCCACTCGGAAGGCGAAAACACCATCTTCACCAAATCAGAACAGTCTCTGAGAAAGACGACTTTCTCGTTATCAGCACCAATCATACACCTCATTGCCCAGGTAAGGGCCTCTACCTTTGCGTGGAGCGGTGACAAGCTACGACGAGAATTAGATGCACCCATGGTAGGAGATTCTCCGTGAATATAGTACATACGATAAATATTTGGAATGTAGTCTACAATATCTTTAGAATTGGGTTAATGATTCTTTGGAAGACTTCAGATTTGGATTATAAAATTTTTGTGAAGTGATTAGGTGAAGCAATTGTTTGTATAGGGAACAAAGTCAAAAACTAGAAAATGTTAGACACCTAATTTAAGTGTTGATTGGTTCTCCCGCTACTTCCCACAAATGCTGTGTTTGTGTGTGGTAGCAGTTGCTAATGATTGGTGCCAATCACACAAACCGCTTTTAGTCATTCCCAGCCACTCGAAACCACTGAATTCCAAAAGCTGCTTCCCGCAAGCATTTGTAGTTGCGGGCGATTGCGGTTGATTTTTTTTTTTAAACAAAAAAAAAATTCAAAAAATACTAAAATATTTTTTTCTTATATCTTCAACATAACCATTGTACCCGGAAAATTAATTACAAATATGATTGAGGATATTAGAAAATAAACAATTATAAGAAAATAAGATTTCAATTAACAAAAATCCAGAAAACGTGATGTAAAACTATTGGCACATCGCACATACATTAAAAAAAATCTAAATAAATATAACATTTCATCAAAAGTTTAAGAAAATAAGATTATTTGTGAACATACTATAACAAATCACTAATGACTTTTCTCAACTCTTTCATAATTAATTTACCTTGGCCTTGTAATTCAATGTGAGGAACTTATTGAGTGTGTGAGATTTAGCAGAGAGATCTATAATTTAAAGCACATGTTTTGTCATTTATCACATTACTTGATTAAATTTTGGGTGAAAAGCCAAATGCATAAAGTAATAAGTGTTTCAATATGAAATTTATTTATTTTTGAATAATTAGGTTAGTATTTTTTAATGATTTTTAATTATAAATCAAGTTTAATAAAGTTTTTGGTGTTTTGAAATATTTATATAATTAATATTACATTTATTATTTTTTAATTGCTATTGCAACCCTTGGTCAACCAGTCGTAAAACTCCAGCAAACGCATCCATTTTAAAACGTTAAACCAGTCATTCAAAACGCTTAATAACGCTTGAAACCACAATCTCCCGCAAGCGCAACCGCAAACATTGCGTTTGAACCAGTCAGACCCTTAACATATCACATTGCTATTAGTTAATTCTATTATTAACCAAATTTCCACTTAATAAAAATTAACAATATAATTATTAAAATCTTGTATTGTCAAATCTCTTAATACTAGATTAGGCCCGCTTTAATACGTTGATATAAGAAAAACATGTGAAATTTTAAGTTGTATTCAAAATATTAATTTTATTTCATTTGATTTTTAAAAAAACCAGACTTAGAGTTTATACACTACATCTTGCAATACAGTTTCTTTGTATATTACATGGTAATAAATTAGATTTTAATTATATGCACTCAATCCCAATGAGTGACATTTACAATTTCATATAAAACAAAATGTGCATTGTATCAAATTTATATCTTACTGAATATTTTAAGAAAAATAAAAATTAATAAACATAATTCTCAAAGAAAAAAAACTGAAAACTAATTTTATCTCATATTTGAAAAGTAACAAAATATCAAATATATTTTTTTCATATTTTGTAATCTCATACTTAATAGTTTTACTACTTGTCCAACTAATTTTAAATAAAACTATACTAACATTATCATAAATTACTCAAAAATTTAAAGACGTTATTATGAAAAAAAAAATATTTGTTTATGTAAAGTGAGTATCTACAATCTTTTTTCTTTTAGGATTAATAATTGACAGTATAATTTATTTAATTATGGTATTATAGTAATTAATTGTATAATTTTTTTAATTCTTTTTCTTATATAATTAGTAATTTATAATTAGAACTAGTATTATTTTTATATACATATATGAAATATCTTTTTATATTTATTAAATTGTTTAAATTTTTTGTTTCTTATAATTTACACATACGTTAAAACAAAGTTTTTGTATAACACATGACAAAATCTTTAATTTTTAAAATTGACATGTGTCGCGATCACATGAGTTACTAACTTTGAAAACCAATGTTTATATAATAACATAATATTGAATACGCTATCAAATCATTAACCGATTGAAAAACTTAAAAAAATTATATTAATTTCTTATTTTGATTATTTTATTTTTCTTATATTATGTTAATCACTAATTTTAATACATTAAACTTTTTTATACTTCAATCACTTTTCTGTATAAAGTTCTTTTTACTATATGATTATAATATATAATACCTATAATTAAATTGTAAATATTTTCCTTATTAATTGCACATATTTTCTTATTGAAATTAGTAATTTAATATATAAATTTTCTAATAGAATTAGTGATATAATAGATTACTTTTGGTTTAATATACTTTTTTAAAATATTAGTTGTAATCTTTATAATTTTAGGATTTTTTAATTTTTCTATAATTGTTAAATAAAATTTTCTATCACACATGTCAAAATATTATCGATATACTTTGATATATGTCGCGATTATATGAATTACTAACTTTGAAAACTAAGGTTTATATAATAAGATATCAAATGTATTATTTTGTGTTTTCGTTGAATTGATTAATTACCTACTAGTTATATATACATGTGCGTGAACCACCAGGAATAATGGATAGTCGACATGTTATGCTCATATGGTCAAACAATATGAGCCGTGTTAATGGATAGTCCACATGTTATTCAACATTACATGAGCCGAGTAAGTCCTTGAACTGAAATTTTAGTTTGTTTGTTTTGCAGGTGTGTGTTCTTCACTCTTGACAAAGCTATAGCCTCCATTGATGGATGTTAAATACAATTTTTGATATTTCAGTGTGTTTTTTTTTTGTATTTTAGTTTCTTATCTTGAAGCTGCAAAGACGCCAAAGAAGGAGGCTACAACCAATGCCGATTGTAATTTGTGATCTCCTCTCTTGATTAGAAGTGTTTTGGTTTTTTATATTCCCTGAGTTCTATTTATTTTTTTTTGTCAACAAAGTATACGATCAGCTCAAACGAGCCAATTGGAAGGAAAAACGTTACATAGGTTACTAAATGCGAAAAACTGTACGAACAGAGCGCGCCAGCTTAATGATTCTTTGGAAGACTTCAGATTTGGGAGTACAAGAATTTTGTGAAGTGATAAGAGGAAACAATATGTATAGGGAACAAAGTCAAAAACTAGAAAATGTTAGACACCTAATTTAACATATCACATTGCTATTAGTTAACTTTATTATTATTAATAATTTATTAACCAAATTTTTACTTAATAAAAATTAACACTATTCATTAAAATCTTGTATTGTTAAATCTCTTAGTATATCAAATTTATAATTTTTTGTTTTCGTCGAGTTACTTAATTACCTACTAGTTAATGTTCGTGAACCACCAGGAATAATATTGGATAGTCCACACATGTGATGCTTATATGATCAAACAATATAAAATCCCCCACATATGCCTAACTACCTATAAATATAATGTACGATGATCCTCATTCTATTAACTAAACTTACTCACCCCACGAAAAATTTAGCTCCAAAAAATAAAAATAAATGGCAATGATGAAGATTCCAAACCAATACACAAAGATCGAGAAAGAAGATCCTAATGAGATAATTCACAGGAGAGCTCAGTTTCTGATCCACAAGATTCTCCAACGAGCCGATACAGAGACATTAAGACATCAACAGAAGAGAAATACTATTACTATCAAAATATCGTCGTTTAGAGTGGTCGGGATAAGAATGAAGATAGGGAAGAAGCTGAGGAAGCTAAGGAAGAGTTGTGTAATGGCGAACAAGCATGGTGATCTTATGCCACGTTTTCTCAAATCTCTTAGACGTTATTTCTTCTGTTCCTCTCCTCCTCGAGACGTCTCCGACCTTCAACCTCTCTTCGCTCTTCATGTTTAGAAAAGGAATTATTTTGTTTTAATTTCTTGTCATACATTGAATAAATTAATACTCGTATCTAGATCTATGTTAGCACTTAGCAATGGTGTTAACTATATATACATATGAACCGTGTGAGTTTTATCATTCACCGAAGAATTGTACCAGGGATCGGGATTCACATCTTATCATCTTTGAATTTGAATTAGAATCTTGATGTCCTAAACTAAGGTCATATGAAGTTCATATTATGAACCACTGGTAAATAAATAACCCATAAAACCACCGGTAGAAATAAAGTTTCCGGTGATTTATATATAATGATATGGGGTATGTATATGGAACGCATAAAATAATTAATTTGGGTAATTGTTTGACATAACATAGGTTTTTTTTTTGTTACGCAAGCACTTTTCAAACTAGGTTTGTTGAGTGGAAGTCCAGCAAACATATCATAGCATAACAACACCTCAGACGTCACGTCTACCAGACTACTACACAAAAGACAAAATTTGTTCTAGAGCTAGAAACATAAAGATATTAATGACTACATCATATACTCATGTGTTTAGAATTGAAAAGCACTTACACTGTGTTGTGTATATGTTTGTGTGAATCAAATGATGTTGTTTTATTGGTCAAGGGAGTGGAATCTATCTATATGTGACTTATATTTTAGAAATTAGTATACATGTTGGTAAAAGTATACATGTTGGTTATATATTTTAGAAATTAGTGTCTGACATATTAACGACATTAGCTTTTCGCAATGCGGAAAAGGGAAAATGGTTGTCTGAATTAGTGGACTAAGGTGTACGATTGTGTTGACCAAAAACTAAAGAGATGTGTACGATTGTGAACATCAATCCATTGAACCTCTTCCTTAAGATTAGTAATTAAAGGTCGGTGATGCTTTAATGCTTTACGAAGCATTTTAATTCCTATATCGTTGACTAATTTTATCTTTGCTTGCGTAGGGAAGTTGACTATTACAAGTTTTACATTGTAATTTATTTAGTTCGTACGATCATTAATTATATCTGACAATCACTCTTATAATTAACTCGCGTTTGTCTATTAGGTCTAACAGAACAACAGGCGATCCCCGATTGCCATCACAAATGTACAAGTTGGGATTTATTGTGTTTCTAGTGAACTGGGCTAAATTTACTGGACACAATTTGAATCAAACCAGACCAAAATTTTACATCAAAGTAGGTAAAAAAAAGGTTAATAAACTGTAAAACCAAGCTACATTGATATACTAGATAACTGTTGCATTATAATTCATGATAACTAAATTTTATCCAACCAATAGGAATACCAACAAAATAGTAACAACCAACGTTCACGGCCACGTATGTCTGCCATCCACATCCCACTGCCACTCCTACAAACAATACCGAACCTAAATTTGTTATGCCCGATTTGCTTAATAATTAATATACGCCGTTTTTCTCCTGTTGTAGCTAAATAATTGCGTGAACTATTCTGTATACAGGTTGGATTCCGTTGAGAATGATGGTGACGGCGAGAAATGGACAGAGGTCAGAGACGGCCTTAGCTACCTCAACGTCCGACGTGAAAATGTAGCTAACGTAATCACGTGACCATATCACGGCGAGGGCCTCCACGACAGAGAACACGAAGGAAGCAAAAGTCGCGGTCCATGTAGAGAACAACACCGATTTTGGATTTCCTGCTCCAAGCTCATTACTTGTTCGTACACTGTCCATGTCATAGTTTCATTTTTTTTTTATAATTTAATTTCAGTAATGTTTTTAAAAATATAAATTTGGTTGAAAATCTAGAGTTAATTTAAGTAATAAAACTATTACTAACCTTACAGCCGCATTGAACCCGACGGAGACCATGAATGACACTGCTGAAATTGACATACTACAAAAGAGAAAAAAATTAGTCAAAGGGCTCAGACCAAAAAATTGAAAATGTAATTAACTAATGGACTTACCAGATGGATAGAGAATCTAGAGAGAGTGCAGGGTCTTTGAGCAAACCGGCGAGAAGTACAAGAATTTGTGAATACCACATTTCCAAACAGATCATTACAGCGGAGCCAGCGGACAGTTTGGAGAATCTCCAAAGACCATGGAACGATCTACAACTAAAACCAGTCCACGTGTCTCTAAACCTTAGGCTAGATGTAATGTAAACCGTCTGAGCCCCAACTATGAACCACCAAGAGATAGTAAGAACATAAGCAATACCCATAAGGCCCATGTTCATTACATAAACGGTGACCCACGTCAATGATATCTGGATGAGGAGTGCGGCAGCTGAGATGTACGCGCTTGGATGAGGAGTCCATGATGAGTCCCGCGATGTACAAAGATCCCATGTACGACACTGATTTGGGTTCGCCTAAGAGGAGAAGAATCGGGTACGAGAAGGTGTATAGTACTGTCATAGGTAAGCCAACTATAGCGAGAACTATTGTTGCTCTTTGTAGATAGATCCCAAGCATATCGTACCGATGGGCACCATACGCTTGTCCACATAGTGTCTCGACCGCACTACCCATACCCAACTGTTTTTTTTTTAAAAACCAAAATTATATATATTTCATTTGACGTCACAAGTGTAGGACATATATATCAAAAGTGAAAAAGAAAAAAAATCATGTGTTCATACTTCATACCTTTATAAATGTTATGAATTGAAAAGTGAAGGATTATTCTCTTTCGTACTCCAAAATTTTAATTTTCTTTTTACACAAAATCTGTTAACCATAGTGGTTTTGGTGAGATTGTTTGGGGTTTTCTGTGTTAATGGAAGTAGGAGCTGCTGACTTCATAACATAAGTTTCGATCTTTAAGAGTATATGAGTTGTTGATTTCATTTTTATTATTACCGGCGGTTATAGTTTTAAATCTTTTAATAACTAATTAGATGATATATGTATATAGGTAGATTTTTAATACACTAGTTGTCCACCAGTAACAAAAAAAAAACTATAAAGGAATGAAGGAGTCCAAAGTAGAAGGTCCTAGTTGGAGGATGTTTTTTTTTATCATCCCATAGTGATTTTTTTTTTAATTTTAATTTGGTTTTTTTAAGAATCATTTCTATAAAATAAGCAGAAAAATCTCTCCAACATGTGTTTCTCTTGACTGGTGAGAACATTTTCCCACCTAATAATTTACTCTAACTAGTTTAACCAATTACTGTCTTAGTTCTTAAACTTGTTCCATACCTCACTAAGAATACAAACCATTAATTAACGTCAAACAAAACAATCAATATCAGTTATGTTTCTAGTCTCCACACATATGTAAAGTGACTCTAAGCGTACCATGAGGGTATATACGAGACTGAAGCTGCTATTCCCGATGGACGCGGCAGCGAGTTGGTTACTGCCGAGACGTCCGGCGAAGATACGAGCGGAAATACCCATTCCGCTGTTGAATAAATAAATGAGTATCGCCGGAAGTGCCAACCGGAAAAGTAGTTTTAACTCTATGCACGCTCCTAAATATACACGACACGCTCTCGAGCCCAACCTCCAACGGAGATTTCTTCTCCGTGTCCACCAACGACCGCCGGAGATCGACTCTCTCCACCGTCTCATTTGGCACATCCATATGCTATTATTTAGTTTATGACAAGTTTTACGAAAAAAGAGTTGTTTATTGTTACAGGGTTTCTGATATCAAATTATTTAAATTAAGAATAAAGAAGGACACGTGTTAATAGCTTGTGGAAGGACTGTTTGGGTGGTTAACGGATCATTGACGTGGTTGTTAGTGAGCTGTCACAAATGAGCTGTTACATATGAGCTAGAGCACAAGAGTCCAAGGTTTGCTTTATAAGGAGAGGCCGTTGCAGTGGTCTTCTCCATTACGAACTTTATCTAAAATAAAAACTTTGTAATCTCTCTACCTTCTCTGAATCTTTTGTAATCGGTGTTAGCTCTTCCTATCAGGAGTTGTTTCTTGTTTCTATACTCTTGTAAGTCGAGAACAGAGTCTTTGTTTATTATGAACATTGATTCTCATCTTCATTTCTAATAAACGTATTCATTTCTAATACAAGTGTGTTTACGTTATCAAAGGTATCAGAGCTAAACGACCTCGGAAGCTATGGCTGAAACACGTTCTCAAACGGCGATGAAGGAAACCGTAGCCCGTGAAGCTAGCGTGGTGGTGCGTGAGGCAGAGGAGGCAATCGGATCTCAGATCAGTAAGATGATTTCGCGCACTGACGCTCTAGAAGGGAAAATCGAAGAACAAAACGATAAGATCGATAAGAGCATCAAGGAGATGTTTGAGGCGATTCGACTCATATCCAGTTCCAAAGAGCCAACTCCAGTTGCCATGGTTCGGGATCTAAGTCCACCAACGGTGTCAACGCATATAGAGATCGGTTCTGCTTCACGGCCTCAGGAGGAAGGGGGAAAAGAAGGAGCACAAGAGTATTATGACGCCATGACCAGGATTGGTAAGATAGACTTTCCTCGTTTTGATGGGAGTGGGGTGAAAGAATGGTTGTTCAAGGTAGAAGAGTTTTTTGAGCTAGATCGAACTCCACATTCACGGAAGATTAAGATGGTTGCGGTGCATTTCGACAGTCATGCGGCTCATTGGCACCACGCACTGGTACAATCTAATCTTTACTACCATTTATTGAGAGACTGGGATGCTTATAAGATGAAGCTCAAGGAGAGGTTTGATGACGTTTTGGAAGACCCTATTGCTGAACTTAAGAAGTTACATGAGACTGATGGTATTGTGGACTATCATCAGAAGTTTGAGTTGCTCAGAACAAGGGTTAATATGTCTGAGGATTATTTGGTGAGCGCATACCTTGCAGGCTTGAGAGTGGATACTCAAATGCATGTTCGAATGTTTCAGCCTCAAACGGTACACCATTGTTTGATGTTGGGACGACTCTATGAGAAAGCTCACCCGCTGAAACCTGCAACACAGACTTGGGCACCATCTAAACAAGCCATAAGTAATACTGGAGGTAAAGGGATTCTTGGTGTGAAGAAAGAACCCTCTTCGGGTGATTATTCGGAGAAAAAAAGGGAAGACAGAGTAGATGGGTTAGGTTCCAAGAAGTTTTTGTCTAACGCAGAAATGAGTGACCGAAGGGCTAAAGGGTTGTGCTACTTCTGTGATGAGAAATATACGCCTGACCACTATCTTAAGCATAAAAGGAAGCAGTTGTTCCTCATTGAAGTGGAGGGGGAGGAAGATGAAAGTGACGAGGAGGAAGAGAGTGTTGAGTCAATGGGGGTCACCCCTCGCGTTTCAGTGAGTGCAGTGTCAGGAGTGGAAGAGTATGACACGATGAGAGTGAAAGGATTATACGGAAAGAGAATTATCTTTATGCTGGTCGACTCTGGTTCAACTCACAACTTCATGGATCCTCGTTCTGCAGAAAGACTGGGGTGTGTGATTGACTCTTCACAAATGACACGAGTTTCAGTTGCTGATGGGAGGAAACTAGAGGTTCACGGTACAGTTTACAGCTTCCAATGGAAATTTCAGAACACCACTTTCATTGCCGACTTCATGTTGATTCCGTTGGGTGGCTGTGATATGGTTCTGGGAATTCAGTGGCTGCAAACTTTAGGAGTGATCTCGTGTGAGTTTTAGAAACTGGAAATGAGTTTCAAGTATGGAACACAGAGAGTGATGTTGCACGGTATCAAACCAGGATCAGTGAGAGGTATAAAAGCAAACAAGCTTAAGAAGATAAGAGATCAAGACGCTCAAATCTCAATGATCTATGCAACGGATGAAGGTAACATGGAGAAAATGCAGTTATACAGTGTGACGGGTGAGAGTCAGGCTCTTACAGAGGATTCAAGGATTGTAGATGTGTTACAAGAGTTCGAAGATATCTTCAAAGAACCTACGACCTTACCGCCTTTTAGAAAGAACCATGACCATAAGATCCCATTAAAAGAAGGTGCAAATCCAGTTAATATAAGACCCTATCGATATGCGGTTCACCAGAAGAATGAGATTGATAAAATCGTAGGAGAGTTGTTGGAAGCTGGCACCATTCAAGGAAGTTCCAGTCCATATGCATCTCCCGTGGTCTTGGTTAAAAAGAAGGATGGAACTTGGAGGCTTTGTGTTGATTACAGAGGACTTAACGAGTTAACAATGAAAGACAGATTTCCCATTCCCCTAATTGAAGATTTGTTGGATGAGTTAGGAGGATCCAACGTATACTCTAAGATCGATTTGAGGGCAGGGTATCATCAGGTGAGGATGGACCTTATGGACGTTCATAAGACAGCTTTTAAAACCCACAGTGGACATTACGAATATTTGGTAATGCCTTTTGGCTTAACCAACGCTCCAGCAACATTCCAAAATCTGATGAATACGGTATTTAAGAAGTTTCTGCGACGTTTTGTCCTCATATTCTTCGATGACATACTGATCTATAGCGCCACTAAAGCAGAACACGCAGAACATTTGAAGGCTGTCTTTCAGTTGATGGAGGAGAATCAGTTATATGCTAAGAGGAGTAAATGCAGCTTTGCCACAGACAAAGTAGAGTACCTTGGTCATTACATAGAAGGTAAAGGAGTGTCTACTGATCCGAGCAAGGTGGAAGCAGTTGCAGACTGGCCAGTACCAGTGAACCTGAAACAGTTGAGAGGGTTCCTCGGCCTAGCGGGTTATTACAGGCGTTTCGTGCGTAATTTTGGGACTATAGCTCATCCATTGACGACATTAACAAAGAAGGATGCCTTCTTATGGTCAGGGGAAGCTCAAAAAGCTTTCGAAGAATTGAAAAAGGCACTATGTGAAGCCCCGGTACTAGCTCTTCCACGTTTCGACAAACCATTCTTGGTAGAAACTGACGCTAGCTCACAAGGGATAGGTGCTGTCTTGATGCAAGATGGACATCCATTAGCTTACATCAGCCGACACTTGAAGGGGAAACAGCTATTACTATCTATTTGTGAGAAAGAACTGCTAGCTGTGGTGTTTGCAGTTCAGAAATGGTGCCATTATCTCCTTCCTAATCACTTCATAATAAAGACGGATCAAAGGAGCCTTAAGTATCTGTTGGAACAGCGTTTGAACACACCTATACAGCAACAGTGGCTACCTAAACTTCTGGAGTTTGACTATGAAATACAATATAAGGCAGGCAAAGACAATCTGGTGGCTGATGCATTGTCCAGAGTTGAAGGGGCTGAAGTTCTTCATATGGCCATGACAGTGGTGGAATGTGACTTGATGAAAGAAATTCAGAGTCAATATGAACACGATGTAGAGGTTAGAGAGATTATTGAAGCTCTGACAGTGAATCAGGCGGCAAAAAAACACTATTCGTGGGTTCAAGGGATTCTACGTCGCAAAAGCAAGATCGTGGTCCCAGCAAAACCGGAACTACGCACATCTATCCTTTAGTGGCTGCATTGTGCTGGCAGTAGTGGTCACTCAGGAAGAGATGCGACTCTCCACCGGGTTAAGGGACTGTTTTATTGGAAAGGCATGCTGAAAGATATTCACGCATACATCCGAGCTTGTGAAGTATGTCAACGTTGCAAGTACGAGACAGTGGCGAGCCCCGGGCAATTACAACCTTTAGCAATCCCGGACACCGTGTGGACTGATCTTTCGATGGATTTTATAGACGGATTGCCGGAATCGGCTGGAAAGACTGTGATTTTGGTGGTTGTCGACAGATTGAGCAAGGCAGCCCACTTTGTACCGCTCTCACATCCGTATACTGCACTTACGGTGGCTCAGGCATTCATGGACAATGTTTTCAAACTTCATGGGTGTCCTAAGTCCATAGTAAGTGACAGAGATAAGATATTCTTGAGTACATTTTGGAAAGAGTTGTTTGCCTTGCAAGGAGTTGAGCTGAATTTTTCTAGTGCCTATCATCCACAAAGTGATGGACAGACGGAAGTGGTGAATCGCTGTTTGGAAACATATCTTCGATGCATGTGCAGTGACAGGCCGTTTGAGTGGAGTAAGTGGCTACCTTTAGCTGAATATTGGTACAATACAACTTACCACTCCTCGACACAGTTGACCCCCTTTGAAGCTGTTTATGGTCAGTCTCCTCCTGTTCATCTTCCCTACCTTCCTCGCGAGTCTAAAGTCGCGGTAGTAGCAAGAAGTTTGCAGGAACGTGAAAGTATGATCTTAATTCTTAAGTTCCATCTGCTTAGAGCTCAGCACAGGATGCAGGTCTTTGCAAATCAACACCGTACTGAGAGAAGCTTTAACATTGGGGACTACGTGTTCGTTAAGCTTCAACCATATCGCCAACAGTCGGTTGTGTTACGTAAAAATGAGAAGTTAGCTCCTAAGTACTATGGCCCGTACAAGGTGGTTGATCGTTGCGGATCTGTGGCATATAAACTAGCATTGCCTGCGAGTTCTTAGATCCATCCGGTGTTCCATGTCTCGCAGCTTAAGGCTCTGGTGGGTACGACTCTCACTTCCACTGAACTACCAACTTTGCTTAATGATGTGCTATCAAAAGAACCTGAGGTCGTTTTAGAAAGGAAAATGGTTAAGAGGCACGGATGAGCTGCTACAATGGTCTTGGTTAAGTGGTCAAATGAGGGTGAGGAAGAGGCTACTTGGGAATACTTGTTTGATCTGCAACGTCGCTTTCCTACCTTTGAACCTTGAGGACAAGGTTGTCCAGACAGGGGAGCTCTGTTACAGGGTTTCTGATATCAAATTATTTAAATTAAGAATAAAGAAGGACACGTGTTAATAGCTTGTGGAAGGACTGTTTGGGTGGTTAACGGATCATTGACGTGGTTGTTAGTGAGCTGTCACAAATGAGCTGTCACATATGAGCTAGAGCACAAGAGTCCAAGGTTTGCTTTATAAGGAGAGGCCGTTGCAGTCGTCTTCTCCATTACGAACTTTATCTAAAATAAAAACTTTGTAATCTCTCTACCTTCTCTGAATCTTTTGTAATCGGTGTTAGCTCTTCCTATCAGGAGTTGTTTCTTGTTTCTATACTCTTGTAAGTCGAGAACAGAGTCTTTATTTATTATGAACATTGATTCTCATCTTCATTTCTAATAAACGTATTCATTTCTAATAAAAGTGTGTTTACGTTATCATTTATATAAAGATCATCCATTGAGGAAATTGGGTGGAATGTGACGATCGGTTGGGTTTTAAAATATTTATAACGAAGATAAGAAATAAAGACTTTTGTGTTATAAAAATAGGGAATTTTACAACGTAACATGTCACAAATGATAGATTAGGAATACTGTAATATTCCAGTTATGTCCTTATGTAACCCTAATACACTTGTATATATACTGAGGAATTAATACAATAGAGGACAAGGGAGTTTTACCAAGTTACAACAAAGTCTTGTTAAAACATGGTTGTTTGGTTTTCTGTTCTTTTTCAAATGGAACGAACAAAATTAGAGAGCGACAAGAGAGTGTGTGGTAAGATCCAGGGACCAAGACAAAAAAAGAGACTGTAAGTTGTTTATATAAAACAATAGAATGTAGAAATTTTTTAAAAGGAATCTATCAATGCAAAGCAAAAGCACTAAACATAATATTTATACAAATAAATTGCATAGAATAAACGTGTACAATGATACTTTATGTTACTAGTTTTGGCGAGTTTCCTTCTTTTCGTCCCACATATCCAAACGTTTCTTAGCCTTTTCCACCTGGATCATTATGTAATAATAATCTTAATATTTTGACATATCCTTTGACAGTTTGACATCAAATTAAGCTTATACTGACTATATGATATAAAACAATAAGATGTAACTAAATTTCACGTAACATTACCTCTTTATCCCAATCTGTTCGGTAAGTGACGTAAAGTAGGATGAGTGTTTGTATGAGGGTGCCTCCAATCATCCCGGTCCATATTCCCTATAACCAAAGTCCAAAGTTCACATAAATGTCTTTTTATCAAACTGATGATAATAAAAAAGCATATGTTATACAGAAATATATATATGAAACCGAACCTTGGCTTGATAGTTGAAAGTGAAGCCGAGAATACAACCAACGTGATAAACTCCTGGCAAGAAATCTGCTCCCAAAAACACATTTGCAAGGTCTTGAAGATGATCGGATGGATTGATGATGATCAATGGATCGAAGATACAATAGATTGATCAAATAGAAGGTGAAGGGGTGGTTTATGCAGCGGATTGAAAGAGATGGAATGGTGAAATGATGCAGCGGATGAAAAGGGGGTTGAAATGAACTTCCAAGAGAGATGAAAATCTCTTAGACTTCAGGCTCGAATCCAACTTAGATATGACACACTAAGAAGAAAACAAGTTGAGAAGATATTACACACTCCTCATATCAAACAAGTAGAAAGAAGTTTTTGATTAAAATGTTTGATGGTTTACAAAGAAGAGATACATGGTATTTAAATAGGAGAAGGGAGGGACGAGATAGAGAAGAGAAAACCCTAGACAACCTTGCAAGTTCAAGTTCAAGCTCATGCAAGATGTCTAGGAAATGACAAAACAATAAATGCAAAGTTTGAATGAGAAAGAGATAGAAAATGGGCCAAAGCTTTGTATGGGCTTTGGACCACGACTTGGGCTGGCAAATGGGGTTAAAAATATTACTTAGGCCTCATTAAAAACCTTGTCAAGAAAACCCAATGGGACAAAACTTGACCAAGGGAAAAAGAGCACCAAAGCAACACTTTACCCTTTACCGAGCACCTTGAGCTGTGAGCATGGTGAAAGTGGTTTGAGCCACGTCTTCTAGCTTCTTGTCCAGCTCCTTGAGTAGTCCACTAATGTCTTGGTTGAACCTCTTGGACCGTGACCTTGTTATAGGACCCGCCGGGACGATTAGTGCTTCTTCCGCTGCTTCCGCTGGTACAAGCTGTTCTTCCGGTGCTTCCTCTGGTTTAAGCTGGTCCTCCGATGCTTCCTCAGGTTCAAGCTGCTCCTCAGGTCCTTCTGGTTTGGTTGAGCCGTCCATGGTTTCATCATCCTCTCCCACTTAAAAAGGATTTGACCTCAAATCCGAATTATCTGCACAAGAAGGAAAAAGATCAGAAACGTTGAAACTGCCACTAACTTTGTACTTACCTTGGAGGTTGAGTTGGTAGGCATCGTTGTTGATTTGTTTGAGCATTGTGAACGGTCCATCGATATTTGGCATTAATTTTGACTCCTTTTCAGCTGGTAATTGTTTACTCTTCAAATGTACCATTAGTTGTTCTCCAACCTCAAAGATCATCCTAAAACAACCATTGGATTTAAGATCATGCATCAAAAGATCTCCAATCCCGCTTCTCGCAAAGATTTTGTACCTGCAAAGTTGTCAATACCTTTGGCAAAGATCAAGTGTGTCATTATAGTCATGGTAAAAATCTGAGCTTGGTACAAATCGCTATTCTTGTTTCGTTCTGAATTTTCTATAAATAAACCTAACCCTTTCCCAAGATTTTCTGAATGTAACAAACTGATAATCAAAGCTCTAGAATCTTGAGAAAAAGATTGGGTTAAGGAAGTACTTAGCTGAATAATGCCTTGGGTATGATCAATGCTCATCATGATTAATGGAAGTGGATCTGGGGGTTCTTCTTGGATCAGTATGAAACTGCTAACATCTTGGTGTTCATCTTGATCCAAATCAGGTGGTTTGAATCGTTTATCTCCTACTTTCTTTTCAGTTTTGATTATGCGCTTCTTGACCACTCTAAAATCTGTATTTGGCTCTTTTGACAAAGACACGTGAATCATATTTGTGTACTTTTGGATAAAAGTATCATTGAGAATAAAAATACGTATCTTATGATAGTTTGGTATGAGCACAAGTGTTGCATCAGGTGGTTCATCTTTGAGCGTCGAGAAAGCTTTGACTACTTTTCCATGTTCCAAGTTTATTGGTTTATCTTGTAAGAACACAAGATCTCCTACATCAAAACGAAACAGTTTAGGAACATAGAAAAAAATCAAACAGACATTCATGTAACTGTAATCAAAATAGAGTTTAAGAATGGAGCATCCTTGAGCGATTGAATTTGTTTCATTAAGATACTTCCAGCTTCTAACTCCAAAATGATAAATCATTTGATGACATATATTTTGTGGTTTCTCCTTGATTTGAACAGAACATCTTTCTTCTCCAAAGTAATTTTGCTTCTTCAGGTAACCTGTTCCTTTCTTAGCAATCATGGAAAAGAGCAAGTGCATTATACTTGAAATAGAAAAATCAAAAACATGATCTTTCACAGTTGGTTTGCAAAGCTCAATGAACAGTTTAAACTCACAGAACTCTTTTTCAAGGAAATATCTCATTTTAGAAAAAGGTTTAACCATTACATGCTCAGTTTTAGTTCTAAATGGCTCAATCACAATGCTACTCAAAGAAACTCTCAAAGAAGAGTTAAATTCAAGAAACTTTTCAAATGACAAACCTTTTGGCTTAAAGAACTCTTTAAAAACAGATGTTTCAAAACTTGGAATCATTTTGTCAAAAACAGATTTTGAAACACAAAATTCTTTCACATTTTGTAAACCAAAACTTTTTTCATCTTGAGCAGAAATCAAAACAAAAAAATTAGGCTTTGTCCTAACCGAATCAATTTCCTTACAGTACTTTCTTGGGTAGTCACAAAGATATGGTATAGGAACTGGGTTTGGCACAATGCTGATCTGCTCCAAATCACTAATCAATGGAAAACTAATTTGTTTTGTTTCTAGTGACTCTTCTTCTTGAACCTGTAAAAATGAAATTATACTACTCGGTTGCTCCGGTTCAAAATGGGTTAGTTTTTCAAGCACAAAATCAGATTGGATAAAAGAAAGATCACACTTAGCTTGAGATAGAGTCATAGGTCCAGTTGGTATAACAACATCATCCTCAGAAATGAACTATCTCTTNGATCTTTCACAGTTGGTTTGCAAAGCTCAATGAACAGTTTAAACTCACAGAACTCTTTTTCAAGGAAATATCTCATTTTAGAAAAAGGTTTAACCATTACATGCTCAGTTTTAGTTCTAAATGGCTCAATCACAATGCTACTCAAAGAAACTCTCAAAGAAGAGTTAAATTCAAGAAACTTTTCAAATGACAAACCTTTTGGCTTAAAGAACTCTTTAAAAACAGATGTTTCAAAACTTGGAATCATTTTGTCAAAAACAGATTTTGAAACACAAAATTCTTTCACATTTTGTAAACCAAAACTTTTTTCATCTTGAGCAGAAATCAAAACAAAAAAATTAGGCTTTGTCCTAACCGAATCAATTTCCTTACAGTACTTTCTTGGGTAGTCACAAAGATATGGTATAGGAACTGGGTTTGGCACAATGCTGATCTGCTCCAAATCACTAATCAATGGAAAACTCATTTGTTTTGTTTCTAGTGATTCTTCTTCTTGAACCTGTAAAAAGGAAATTATACTACTCGGTTGCTCCGGTTCAAAATGGGTTAGTTTTTCAAGCACAAAATCAGATTGGATAAAAGAAAGATCACACTTAGCTTGAGATAGAGTCATAGGTCCAGTTGGTATAACAACATCATCCTCAGAAATGAACTGTCTCTCCTTGGCTTCTTCTCCAAGCTGTTTCTCCTTGGGTCTGGGCTGATCCTTTCTTTCAAATTCATTATTCTCCTTTTCTTGATCTGCTTGCTTCCATTGTCCTCCATTAGAATCTGTACCTATCTCAACATTTTTAGGCAAAGACAAGTGCATCATACAAGAATTANTATCTCATTTTAGAAAAAGGTTTAACCATTACATGCTCAGTTTTAGTTCTAAATGGCTCAATCACAATGCTACTCAAAGAAACTCTCAAAGAAGAGTTAAATTCAAGAAACTTTTCAAATGACAAACCTTTTGGCTTAAAGAACTCTTTAAAAACAGATGTTTCAAAACTTGGAATCATTTTGTCAAAAACAGATTTTGAAACACAAAATTCTTTCACATTTTGTAAACCAAAACTTTTTTCATCTTGAGCAGAAATCAAAACAAAAAAATTAGGCTTTGTCCTAACCGAATCAATTTCCTTACAGTACTTTCTTGGGTAGTCACAAAGATATGGTATAGGAACTGGGTTTGGCACAATGCTGATCTGCTCCAAATCACTAATCAATGGAAAACTCATTTGTTTTGTTTCTAGTGATTCTTCTTCTTGAACCTGTAAAAAGGAAATTATACTACTCGGTTGCTCCGGTTCAAAATGGGTTAGTTTTTCAAGCACAAAATCAGATTGGATAAAAGAAAGATCACACTTAGCTTGAGATAGAGTCATAGGTCCAGTTGGTATAACAACATCATCCTCAGAAATGAACTATCTCTTCTTGGCTTCTTCTCCAAGCTGTTTCTCCTTGGGTCTGGGCTGATCCTTTCTTTCAAATTCATTATTCTCCTTTTCTTGATCTGCTTGCTTCCATTGTCCTCCATTAGAATCTGTACCTATCTCAACATTTTTAGGCAAAGACAAGTGCATCATACAAGAATTAGAATTTTCTAAACTTTGAACAGTTATTTCCTTGGATTTTGAAAGTGTAGAAGACTTACATTGCTTCGGTTCACTACATGATTCAAGCGATGGCTCTAGACTTTGCTCTTGAACGATAATCTGTTCAGGGACCTTCTTTGGTTGAGATGTTGACTTAGTATCCATCTTTTCAAATTTAATGTACTCGGTTAATGCCTCAAGAAGATCTGATTGCGCCTTAGCCTCCACAGATGTTGGGTTTTTCTTTTGGTCTGGTACTTTGACGGATTTCTTTTCAGGAACTGCTTGGATTGTGACATTGGCTTGGGAAGCACGGTGTAGCGCTTGTGGAGCATACTTGTTCCTTAGAAGCTTCTTAAGATCTCTCCACATTGTGATATTTGGCTCCTTGTAATACCAACGGTCATCAACTTCTTGCAACCACCATTTGTAAGCGTCTCCTGTGAGTTGGGTAAGTGCAAAAGCTAATTTCTCATTTCCTGGGATATCCTTGTAGTAGAACCAATCCTCCATGTGTTTCTCCCATTCAAGGTAATCTCCTTTTCCTGCAAATTTATAGAGTTTATGAGCTAAAGAGATTTTAGAATGAATCACAGATTTAGATTTGGGAGTATGAGAGGTTTTCTGTAAGCTGCTCCAGGTTGATCTAGATGTGTCATCTGGTGGCTTGGGTTTAAGATCCTGGTGTTGCCTTTGACGCTGATTTGCTTCCGGGTTGGTTTGATTCAAGTGTAGAGCGCCAAATCTTGCATCAAGCATGGTCGTGACAGTCTTAAGAATCCTCCTTTCAAGACTGGATGTAGATGACTCTTTCTCTTCCGACGTCACCATGGTACCTGCAAAGAAAACAAAGATCCACCAGTAAATAGTTCCAAAAACGCGTAAATGAAAACAGATCTGGGAAAATTATGAAAACGAGTCCAAAAATTCTCAAATCAATTTTTAAAAATACTAGACTCGTTCCTGGTTCCAAAACAGTTGAGTTTGTAATTTTTGAACGAGTAAAACATTTTATAAAACTCTTGTAAGACGAAGCGACTGATCTGAAAAATACAAAAAGTGACGATTGGAATTCAAAACCTGGTTGCAGAGTGGTTGCTCTGATACCACATGATAGACTCCTGGCAAGGAATCTGCTCCCAAGAATACACTTGCAAGGTCTTGAAGATGATCGGATGGATTGATGATGATAAATGGATCGAAGATACAATAGATTGATCAAATGGAAGGTGAAGGGGTGGTTTATGGAGCGGATTGAAAGAGATGGAATGGTGAAATGATGCAGCGGATGAAAAGGGGATTGAAATGAACTTCCAAGAGAGATGGAAATCTCTTAGACTTCAGGCTCGAATCCAACTTAGATATGACACACTAAGAAGAAAACAAGTTGAGAAGATATTACACACTCCTCATATCAAACAAGTAGAAAGAAGTTTTTGATTAAAATGTTTGATGGTTTACAAAGAAGAGATACATGGTATTTAAATAGGAGAAGGGAGGGACGAGATAGAGAAGAGAAAACCCTAGACAACCTTGCAAGTTCAAGTTCAAGCTCATGCAAGATGTCTAGGAAATGACAAAACAATAAATGCAAAGTTTGAATGAGAAAGAGATAGAAAATGGGCCAAAGCTTTGTAATGGGCTTTGGACCACGACTTGGGCTGGCAAAGGGGGTTAAAAATGTTACTTAGGCCTCATTAAAAACCTTGTCAAGAAAACCCAATGGGACAAAACTTGACCAAGGGAAAAAGAGCACCAAAGCAACACTTTACCCTTTACCGAGCTCCTTGAGCTGTGAGCATGGTGAAAGTGGTTTGAGCCACGTCTTCTAGCTTCTTGTCCAGCTCCTTGAGTAGTCCACTAATGTCTTGGTTGAACCTCTTGGACCGTGACCTTGTTATAGGACCCGCCGGGACGATTAGTGCTTCTTCCGCTGCTTCCGCTGGTACAAGCTGTTCTTCCGGTGCTTCCTCTGGTTTAAGCTGGTCCTCCGATGCTTCCTCAGGTTCAAGCTGCTCCTCAGGTCCTTCTGGTTTGGTTGAGCCGTCCATGGTTTCATCATCCTCTCCCACTTAAAAAGGATTTGACCTCAAATCCGAATTATCTGCACAAGAAGGAAAAAGATCAGAAACGTTGAAACTGCCACTAACTTTGTACTTACCTTGGAGGTTGAGTTGGTAGGCATCGTTGTTGATTTGTTTGAGCATTGTGAACGGTCCATCGATATTTGGCATTAATTTTGACTCCTTTTCAGCTGGTAATTGTTTACTCTTCAAATGTACCATTAGNGGGACGAGATAGAGAAGAGAAAACCCTAGACAACCTTGCAAGTTCAAGTTCAAGCTCATGCAAGATGTCTAGGAAATGACAAAACAATAAATGCAAAGTTTGAATGAGAAAGAGATAGAAAATGGGCCAAAGCTTTGTAATGGGCTTTGGACCACGACTTGGGCTGGCAAAGGGGGTTAAAAATGTTACTTAGGCCTCATTAAAAACCTTGTCAAGAAAACCCAATGGGACAAAACTTGACCAAGGGAAAAAGAGCACCAAAGCAACACTTTACCCTTTACCGAGCTCCTTGAGCTGTGAGCATGGTGAAAGTGGTTTGAGCCACGTCTTCTAGCTTCTTGTACAGCTCCTTGAGTAGTCCACTAATGTTTTGGTTGAACCTCTTGGACCGTGACCTTGTTATAGGACCCGTCGGGACGATTAGTGCTTCTTCCGCTACTGGTACAAGTTGTTCTTCCAGTGCTTCCTCTGATTCAAGCTGATCCTTCGATGCTTCCTCAGGTTCAAGCTGCTCCTCAGGTCCTTCTGTTTTGGTTGAGCCGTCCATGGTTTCATCACAACGGGAATACCAACAATATAGTAACAACCAACGTTCACATATGCCACGTATGTCTGCCATCCACATCCCACTGCCACTCCTACAAACAATACCAAACCAAAATTTGTTACACCCGGTTCGGTGAATATGCCTCGTTTTCTCCCGTTTTGGCTAAATAATTGTCTGTGTTATCTTTACTATTATGTATACCGGACAAGACAGGTTGGATTCCGTTGAGAATGATGGTGACGGCGAGAAAAGGACAGAGCTCCGAGACGGCTTCAGCCACGTGAACGTCCGACGTGAAAATGTAGCTAATGTAATCACGTGACCATATCACGGCGAGTGCCTCCGCCACGGAGATCACGAAGGAAACAAAAGTCGCCGTCCATGTAGAGAACAAGGCTGATTTCGGATTTCCTGCTCCAAGCTCATTACTAGTTCGTACGCTGTCAATGTCATATAATCTTTTGTTTAATAAAAAATCATGTTTCATCTTTAGCAACGTTTGGTTGACAAATAATGCAAACCTTGCAGCCGCGTTGAAACCAACGGAAACCATGAAGGATAATGCTGAAATTGACATGCCGCAAAAACAAAACAAAATGTTAGATAAAAGAAAAATAGTTGTAGGTTCCAATATTTGTTTGTATTTAAGTTTCAGCAATTTTTTTTTTATAATTATAACTATTTGTTTCCTTAAAGAGCAATTCTAATGAATAATGATAATAAGAAAGGAAAAATAAAAATAAGTAATCAAGTGCACTCTCTATCCCCAACATAAGAAGATAGTGAGGTTTCGATGTAATCATGTAAACATCGCAAAATTGAGTTGACCTTCCTTTTTATTTATATGTTTATTTTTTTGATAGATAAGTATTATCTTAAAAACCTCAATTAAAAAAGGGTCAACACAATAAAATAACAGAAATGATACTAATTAGTGGACTTTACCATATGGAGAGAGAATCAAGCGAGCGTGTTGGATCTTTAAGCAAACCGGCGAGAAGAACAAGAATCTGCGAATACCACATTTCCAGACAAATCATAACAGCAGAGCCAGCAGATAGTTTGAAGAAACTCCAAAGACCATGGAACGATGTCCAACTAAAACTAGTCCACGTGTGTCTGAACCTCGGACTAACAGCTATGTAAAAACTCTGTGCCCCAACTATGACCCACCAAGAGATAGTAAGAACATAAGCTATGCCCATAAGACCCATGTTCATTACATATACGGCGACCCACGTCAGCGATATCTGGAGGAGGAGTGCGACGGCTGAGATGTACGCGCTGGGGGATACCACGCTCTGCGCTTGGAGGAACTTTTGGACCGTGAAGTTTACGGCGTAAGCGAAGATCTGAGGGATGAGTCCGGCGATGTACATGGATCCCATGTAGGACACTGTTTTAGGCTCGCCTAAGAGGATAAGAATCGGGTACGAGAAGGTGTATAGTATTGTCATGGGTAAGCCAACTAGAGCAAGGACAATTGTTGCTCTTTGGAGATAGATCCCAAGCATGTCATACCGGTGGGCACCATATGCTTGTCCACATAGTGTCTCGACAGCACTACCCATACCCAACTATAAAAAAACATGATAAAGCCAAAAAGGAAAAAGCTTAATTATACACACATGAGACATGACACATATATACCTTTATGTTCTAAATGTAGAAATTGTTTATATAGTCTAAAAACGGTAACAACTATTGGGTAGTTGTATACTTATAAGTCAAATTCTTATACTATTTGTTTTGTTAAGAGCTTTTCCTCATAAAATACTATTTGTTTTGAAGCACATAACAAAATGGATTATTTTGTGCATACATATCTGGTTATGATAGCCGCATCTTTTGAAGAAAAGAGTACGAGAGAACATCACTGTGACAACCTACGCAGACCCTAGTCACGCAAATATTTGGGGGCGTGTTACAAAAATGGAAAAAACTAATGCGCCCTACCAACTGTATAAGTGGTTACTGCATGAAGCCAACATGTGGACAGATCATTCTACCACATATTTCGGATATACTTGTATCCAAACGTAAGTCATGTAACTGTTTTTGTAGGTCAGGTAATTAACTTATAATAAATAACAAGTTTGTTCATCATTTATCAGAAATCAAACCAACAACAATACTTAAAAAAAACACATAATCAAACACTCTAAAACATATGCATCTGCATAACCCTCTAAGCAATATTTTTTATAGTCATTCTCGAAGCTTTTCTCTAACTTTAGGGTCGGAAAAGTGTAAAAGCGACTCCAATTAGTGAGCGACCGATCGTGTGAAGCTGGCGGGTGGGATCGATCGTAGGGATAAAAAAGTAGTGTAAATTACTAAACAATAGAACGTAGAACACTTTTTAAAATTCTATAAGATAAGAGAAAGCAGTATAGAAAGTAGTAATATTCAATCTTATTAGAAAAGAAAGGTAAACAAATAGCTCCCATGAGCAAAAACAAAAGAGAAAGCTCAGTTATGCACTACAATACAAATAGAGAATCATAAATATTTGACTTCTATTCCGAAGCACACAATAATAATATACTGTATTTGTTTGTTAATTAAAGAGCACACAATAAAGTTCAAAAAAAATAACTTGCAAAATAAACGAGACGAGAAACGTGTTGTCTATCATAAACATTTTTATTAATTAGGTGTGATTTTGCTTGATAAAATGTGAAAGACAGTGTCGTACTGGCTGATAGTCCTTAACGAAATAAACGTGTGGTCCGTTATAATTAGGTAAATAATTTTCGATGTAAACACACTAAAGGCAAATTTTTAATTTTTTAACTTCCAACTAATATCAAGTGAATATAATAATAGGATATACAAATATCCTAAATGTCTCCACACATGCGTACGGTAACGAAAAACGTACCATAAGGCCATAGACGAGATTGAAGCAGCTGTTTCCGAGGGACACGGCGGCGAGTTCCTGACCGCCAACATGACCGGCGAAGATACGAGTGGAAACACTCATTCCGCTGTTGACTAAATAGATAAGTATCGCCGGAAGAGCCAACCGGGAAAGTAGTTTCAACTCGATACACGCGCCTAAGTATATACGCCTCCGGTACGACAAGCTACTCTCCATTAACACGCTCTCGAGCCCGACGTCCAATGGAGGTCTCTTTTCTGTGTCCACCGTCGGATCCACCAATGGCCGCCGGAGATCGGTTCTCTCCATGGTCTCATTTGTCACATCCATAGGTTTAGGTGTTTTTTGTTTGGTTTAATCAATGACTATAAAATGTTACTGAGAACAAAAGCAAGAAAATGGTTTGTTTTTTTAAAAAAGACTGAGGAACTTGGGGTGGGTTGGGTGAAGATGTAAGGATCTGTTGGGTTTTTGAAATAATCAAAATGAAGATAAGAAACATAAAGCCTTTTAGTTTGTCAAAAAAAAGGTGTCTTACCTTTTTTCTTTTTCTTTTTTGTTCTTGCTCTCGGTCTGATAGGTGAAGACTGATGATGGGGTCGAATCAACTATGACAAATATTGAAATATTGTGAATGATTAATTATACAAAACAAAAAGAATGAAGTATTTTAATTAATTATATAAAACACAAAAATGTAGTATTTTAAAAGTAAGAGAGCAACTTCAGATTAATCAGGCGGTTTAAGTCGGTTGCATTTAGGCTAGGTTCTAGTCATAGAGATCTCCCAGTTTATCTTTTAACAGAATTTTTTCATTTTACACTTACAATTGTTTTTCTAAAAATTTATTATCTCTGTTTTCGTATCAAGTAATTTCAATGTTTTGGACAAAAATAATTTCCGTCTTCCATATTTCGTATAAATACGGAAACCTTGAAAAAAGTTCATAATAATAAGGTAAACACTGGCGGATTATGAGTTGGTTAAACTATGTGGGTTGATTTGGTTATAACGTCAAATGTCAATTTGTTTTTTTTCCCACGTGAGTCAGTACTATTATTAGTTAGAATTTAACTAATTTTCAATATCGACACGTGAACGTGATTGTTACACAAATTTTTTATTATTATTTGACTGTAACGATCGTGGCATAACAAATTCTATACCGTATCTTTGTTGTCGTCCAAAAGTAAAGAATGTGCCTCTTTATATGAATGGCATATAGAATGGCACAACATTTTTTTATTATGTTTTGAAATTTCAATGTAAGTTTTATTTTCCCTTTTAATGTTTTTGATTCTTTATATGTTTCTGTCTGTTTTTTCATTTTACCAATTATGTTTAAGTAGGTAAAACTGATACTCTGATATAGAAAAACATAACACTAAATGATATGAATGATTCTAAATTGGTTGGAACTTAACTCGTTGTTTCTATTTGTTTTAAAGGTTTGGTTGGGGGAAAAAATTGTTATAAAACTTTTTTTATAGCAAATTGAACAAATAGCATAAAGATAAAATTGAGGTACAATCTATGCATTCATATTTAACTTTGGACTATTTTTTTTAATATATTACATATATTTCCCTATATTATTAGTTGAAATCCTAGTGCATTGGACATTTTCTTAACCTTTTGGGGCCTTTATAGGTTTGAGAGTCCGAGTGCTTTCATCTTCCCTCCGCTGGTTCCATCTTTTGTCACCACTCACATAAGTACCTAGCATATGTATATAACGATGAGATTATTTAAATGATCATATGTGAAATTAGTTTTAAGATTTTGTTATAGTGACCGAACAATTGTCCTACGGCACTCATCTTTACATCACAAAATAGTAAATGCGGTTATCTCTTTACACGTGACTTTATCTTATTAGTTGTTCATCTAGCAAAATCTAACAGTTCCAAATTAACAACAAACAAAAGCGTCGTCAACTTGGAGCAAGTGAAATTTAACCTACATCTTCCTTATGGGGTCGGGGTCATTTGAATGATCTATGCATAACACATACAAGGCTAAAAATGACATGAATCGACAACTCAATAAATACTTAAATCCAACTTTCACGTAAGCATCTTAATATTTTTTTCAGGTGACTTTGCAAATGATGGAATAGTTAACTCTCTGACTAGTCGACAATACTAAGATGCTCGACGTGGAATCAACGTTACCGTGTGCCGTAATTATCTAGGTGTATATATAATTATAGATTCTTCAGGTAACGTGTTAATGAAATGAAACTGTTCTTCCACGTTGTATGATGACCGATTTGACTATAACTTTTTTTTAACTATTTCATCTTTACTGTAGGATAATAAACTACATATTGGTTAAAGATTCAAAAGTATTATTTGAGTTTTGCATATAGGATTCGAATGTGAAATGTTCACATTTGATGCCGACAAGTACATGCTTACACACATCCTTAATGAGTCTTAAAAATTAATTACAAAATAGACATGTACATAATTTCAATTAGCTTAAATCACCGATCGAGGGAGGGTCAAATTTAGGACACACACACATCAAACTCAGCTTTTTCTAATTAATCAAACCCAAACAAAAACAAAACAAAAAAAACTAAAACGAGAAAAGAACATTAATCGTTCTCCGGTATGCTTTGTAACGCCGGTTTCCACGGCTGGTGGTGATTAGTTAAATCGACGGCAGAGAAACCGATTTGATCTCCACCGTCGAAAATTAACTTAGAAAGTATCTCTTCCGCCGTCAAACCCTTCAAACCAATGTTTCTCATGAGATCTTCAAGTTCTTTCTTCGTCATCCTTATCTTAATCTCCCTTCTTCCAAAAGACGTTGAAGAACTCGATGACATCTCGCTGCTTGTTTCTCCGAGCAGTTTCTCTCCGTCTTCGTCGTCGTCGTGAAACACGGCAGTGGATCTTCTTCTTCTCTTCTTGTTTAATGATTCACACTCGTCTCCGGAGCACGACGTCTTCGTTCCTATGCAGTTTCCCATTTTGTTTTCTTTAGTTTAGTTTATTTGATGATTGAGTTTGTTGAGATTCAGAACTCAAGAGAGAAGTATATATATTCATATAGCTTAATGGTTTGTTTTTAGTATTAAAGAAATGGATAAAAGGGTCGAGGGAAAAGGATTAGATTTGTACGGGCCATGTCGGGAGGAGAAGACAAAGGTTGATTAGTCTTTTTTTACGTGGAACGTCTTTTTCCAAGTTACGTTGTAATTAGTTGACCAAAGCTGTTTCATCCTCATCCACTTCTTGTAACTGATTTACTCCAACAAAAAGAAAAACAAATTTGTCCACATGAATTACTAACAATCAAAAATGCATTTTTCACGTACAAAGTTCTATTTTAAAACACTGGATAACTTTTTTTTTTATATAGTAACATTCTATTTTGCTTTCCGTAATCTTATCCTAATTAATTCATTTTCTGAGTACGTGAAAAAATTGATAAGATACAAATATTAAACTCTAAAGTTAGATAATCAAGTATAAAATTAGTTCGAGATTCGTCTTAAAAAGATGATGAATAAACTGATTTTTTTTTTTTGGTTAACTAACTGATTTTTTTTTTATTGCCAACGAGTTCGAATTTTCCCCAAATATTTGACTTACTGAAATGATCGAGGACCGTATTAAAGGATGTTCCGAGATGGCGAGATGTACTATAAATTTTTATTGTCCACTAGTCTTCTCATAATATGGGGGAAAATGTTAACTTTGGAAAAGAGAAGATAATCCGTAGGGTGGAAATTGTCAGCTTAACCGGTGAAGTTGATTGGAGTGGACTAAAAGTTACTTAGTTGAAATGATTGTCTATTGTGTCGGCCGTGTACTTCCAAAGACTTGCAAGTTATAGCAATGATTTAAGCTCTTTTATATTTTTACTCAACAAATATTTAGTTGTTTGGATAGTTTAGTTTTATTTTTACAGTATTTACTATTTTTACTAATTTAGTTTTCACTAACATGACTACATATTCATTGTTGTTAAATTGTGTCATCACCTAAATCCAGTTCTTTATTTTATGCAACACTTTCGTAATTTAGGTTTTTTTTTAACTCCCCATTATTACCTTTAAACAAAAGGCCTCCACGTGACGTAATTTTAAAAACCAGAAGGAAGATAAAAACTTGAGATAAGTCCACATTAAATCATCAATGATGGTTATAACTTATACATGATCGAACTTTTCTGCGTGGTTTAAAAACATGATGGTAACAAAACTGTGTATCAGTAATTAACTGAACTGAATCATTTTTCATGGGAGGGTTAACAAAAGTTAGTATAATAATTTTTTTTTTTGGACAAACAAGTTAGTATAATTATACATCACGTGTTAAAATAAATAAGTAATGAAATGGCGTCTATGGGTAGGTAAAAAAAAAATTATGAAAACAAAAATTAGTTTTATTTCTTTTTTGACTCAAAATTTTTTTCTTTGCTTAGAAAGAAAGGAATGTGTGAAGTGTCAGAGTGTCAGCTCTTCTATTTGCATGGGAAGGGAATCACTTTAAGACTTTTTCTTATCTTACTGAGTCCTTTCCCCTTATAATAATAGCACGTACGTACTTACTCTTTCTCTTCTTGTTACACATTCACGTTTACAATTTTGTATATTGAATTTGAAGATAATTGGCCATTTGCAATTTGATCTCTTTGCTCTGTGTATGAATAGAATCTGGTCAAAAGTATGAAACCACAAATTTTTCAACAAGAAAAAAAAAACCGAGTCCTGGTCAATTATTTTCATCCACTAGATCTATACACATTTAAATACCAATTGCAGAAAATTACGTAACATATTAATTCTATTAATTTTTTTTTGTCTTTCGTTTCTCTTTCCCCAAACTGAGTACAGTAGCTAAAATAGGCCTGGGTTATCAATGGGTCGAAGTTGCTAAACTTTCACGGTTACATAAACATAGGATTGGAAGCCCGTTTCCTAAAAGAAAAAAGAAAAAAAAAACATCCAAAAGATGAACGAAACAAATACGAATGACGAGAAATGTAATAATATTCTTGCTTACAAAAGGAATTGAGTAGCTTTAAATGGTAAATTCTTATACTAAGACAATATCCGTAAAAAACATGCGGGTTATGCTCAGAAATTATTTTCTATTTCACATTTTCTAATATAGACAGATCAAATTTGACTATTTTTATTTCTTTGCACATTCGGAGAAAAGAACAAGATTGCCCTATCCTCCATTACAACTTGGTTGACATGGTTTCCAGTGAAATTTAGATAAGAAAAAAGATTGAGAAAGTTTTTTCTTAGTTATAAATAGTTCATCACCGATTTCTATGAACATAGTTACATAATTGTAATATACATTCGAAGCTATAAGTGACGAAACAGCATAATTAACTCAATTGGTTTAAACAAGCAATCAATCATATTTCATTAGTTAATAGCTTAATATTATCATATGTCAATCACTTAAACAATGGAGCGGACATGTCACGTGTTTATAAATTAAGATTATTGAATGATCAATTCGAATATGAATAATGAAAACAACAGAGTTTGATTAATTAATTAATTAATAAGAACACTAATAATTGAGGCAAAGTTAAGACGAAGGAAAAGACAGAACAATGATGCACACCACATGTAGACTTTGCTAGTTTAGTTCGTCGGTCTCCATCGTTAGCCATTCACTATCCCAATCCAGCATCACACTCGTCAAGTCCGGTCTTAATCTTCTTATTGATGGGTTCAGATTAGACCACGTGTTGACGTTAATAGACAAGATTAGTTGGACCTGCTTGCAATGAGTGAACACGTGTCGAACAGCTGAACTGCGACATATCTTGTTTGCTTTCCCATGCGGAGATGATAATAGAAATAGACCCCACCTCAGCTACAGAGAGTGAAATAAGCCAATAACATGTTTATGTAATTTTGTTTAGAACTTGTCGTGTCATATATATTGTTTGTATTCTACAAATATGAATCTGCACCATTGATCTCTTTCAGATGCTTACAAAAATACCAAAAACTGAATTCAGAGGAGAAAACTATAATTATTCATTTCGAATCTTATGTGCATGTAGAGTACTAAAACATTTCCCATTTATATACTTCACGTATGCTTGGCTTAACGAATTATTGTACATACTTGGACCAACCACCGANTTGTCAGCTTAACCGGTGAAGTTGATTGGAGTGGACTAAAAGTTACTTAGTTGAAATGATTGTCTATTGTGTCGGCCGTGTACTTCCAAAGACTTGCAAGTTATAGCAATGATTTAAGCTCTTTTATATTTTTACTCAACAAATATTTAGTTGTTTGGATAGTTTAGTTTTATTTTTACAGTATTTACTATTTTTACTAATTTAGTTTTCACTAACATGACTACATATTCATTGTTGTTAAATTGTGTCATCACCTAAATCCAGTTCTTTATTTTATGCAACACTTTCGTAATTTAGGTTTTTTTTTAACTCCCCATTATTACCTTTAAACAAAAGGCCTCCACGTGACGTAATTTTAAAAACCAGAAGGAAGATAAAAACTTGAGATAAGTCCACATTAAATCATCAATGATGGTTATAACTTATACATGATCGAACTTTTCTGCGTGGTTTAAAAACATGATGGTAACAAAACTGTGTATCAGTAATTAACTGAACTGAATCATTTTTCATGGGAGGGTTAACAAAAGTTAGTATAATAATTTTTTTTTTTGGACAAACAAGTTAGTATAATTATACATCACGTGTTAAAATAAATAAGTAATGAAATGGCGTCTATGGGTAGGTAAAAAAAAAATTATGAAAACAAAAATTAGTTTTATTTCTTTTTTGACTCAAAATTTTTTTCTTTGCTTAGAAAGAAAGGAATGTGTGAAGTGTCAGAGTGTCAGCTCTTCTATTTGCATGGGAAGGGAATCACTTTAAGACTTTTTCTTATCTTACTGAGTCCTTTCCCCTTATAATAATAGCACGTACGTACTTACTCTTTCTCTTCTTGTTACACATTCACGTTTACAATTTTGTATATTGAATTTGAAGATAATTGGCCATTTGCAATTTGATCTCTTTGCTCTGTGTATGAATAGAATCTGGTCAAAAGTATGAAACCACAAATTTTTCAACAAGAAAAAAAAAACCGAGTCCTGGTCAATTATTTTCATCCACTAGATCTATACACATTTAAATACCAATTGCAGAAAATTACGTAACATATTAATTCTATTAATTTTTTTTTGTCTTTCGTTTCTCTTTCCCCAAACTGAGTACAGTAGCTAAAATAGGCCTGGGTTATCAATGGGTCGAAGTTGCTAAACTTTCACGGTTACATAAACATAGGATTGGAAGCCCGTTTCCTAAAAGAAAAAAGAAAAAAAAAACATCCAAAAGATGAACGAAACAAATACGAATGACGAGAAATGTAATAATATTCTTGCTTACAAAAGGAATTGAGTAGCTTTAAATGGTAAATTCTTATACTAAGACAATATCCGTAAAAAACATGCGGGTTATGCTCAGAAATTATTTTCTATTTCACATTTTCTAATATAGACAGATCAAATTTGACTATTTTTATTTCTTTGCACATTCGGAGAAAAGAACAAGATTGCCCTATCCTCCATTACAACTTGGTTGACATGGTTTCCAGTGAAATTTAGATAAGAAAAAAGATTGAGAAAGTTTTTTCTTAGTTATAAATAGTTCATCACCGATTTCTATGAACATAGTTACATAATTGTAATATACATTCGAAGCTATAAGTGACGAAACAGCATAATTAACTCAATTGGTTTAAACAAGCAATCAATCATATTTCATTAGTTAATAGCTTAATATTATCATATGTCAATCACTTAAACAATGGAGCGGACATGTCACGTGTTTATAAATTAAGATTATTGAATGATCAATTCGAATATGAATAATGAAAACAACAGAGTTTGATTAATTAATTAATTAATAAGAACACTAATAATTGAGGCAAAGTTAAGACGAAGGAAAAGACAGAACAATGATGCACACCACATGTAGACTTTGCTAGTTTAGTTCGTCGGTCTCCATCGTTAGCCATTCACTATCCCAATCCAGCATCACACTCGTCAAGTCCGGTCTTAATCTTCTTATTGATGGGTTCAGATTAGACCACGTGTTGACGTTAATAGACAAGATTAGTTGGACCTGCTTGCAATGAGTGAACACGTGTCGAACAGCTGAACTGCGACATATCTTGTTTGCTTTCCCATGCGGAGATGATAATAGAAATAGACCCCACCTCAGCTACAGAGAGTGAAATAAGCCAATAACATGTTTATGTAATTTTGTTTAGAACTTGTCGTGTCATATATATTGTTTGTATTCTACAAATATGAATCTGCACCATTGATCTCTTTCAGATGCTTACAAAAATACCAAAAACTGAATTCAGAGGAGAAAACTATAATTATTCATTTCGAATCTTATGTGCATGTAGAGTACTCAAACATTTCCCATTTATATACTTCACGTATGCTTGGCTTGACGAATTATTGTACATACTTGGACCGACCACCGACGTACAAATATTTCCCACGTGGGTGCCTAAGACATAATTAATTTCGATCATCGTATTATAATATAAGACCTTCTCGAGGACTTTCCCATTCTCTTAAGATCAATATAATATATCTGACTCTGACAAACCTGAAACGATCGAAATAATTGAAGTCTTTGCGCACAGATACATGCACAAATCTGGATATGGTTTAATCAATTTCATGGGGGTAAGAAAAATAATAAAAACTCATGGGGGTCAAATGATTGACAAGCTTATTTTGGAAGACTAGCTATATATTGTTTTCAATTTTTCGTACTGTGATTTCAGTTATTTATGGATATTTGTGAATATCTTATATAACAAACACTCTATATTAATATAGACTTCCACTAAAAAAAACTCAGGTTTGTTGGAAAAAATTATGAAATATATAGGTACTATAGTTTATCAAAATTAATCATCAGTTAAATTAACTTGCTGCACAAAATATATATTGGAACTACTGCGCTGCATCATAGAGCAGTCTAGTTAGNTTGGACCTGCTTGCAATGAGTGAACACGTGTCGAACAGCTGAACTGCGACATATCTTGTTTGCTTTCCCATGCGGAGATGATAATAGAAATAGACCCCACCTCAGCTACAGAGAGTGAAATAAGCCAATAACATGTTTATGTAATTTTGTTTAGAACTTGTCGTGTCATATATATTGTTTGTATTCTACAAATATGAATCTGCACCATTGATCTCTTTCAGATGCTTACAAAAATACCAAAAACTGAATTCAGAGGAGAAAACTATAATTATTCATTTCGAATCTTATGTGCATGTAGAGTACTCAAACATTTCCCATTTATATACTTCACGTATGCTTGGCTTGACGAATTATTGTACATACTTGGACCGACCACCGACGTACAAATATTTCCCACGTGGGTGCCTAAGACATAATTAATTTCGATCATCGTATTATAATATAAGACCTTCTCGAGGACTTTCCCATTCTCTTAAGATCAATATAATATATCTGACTCTGACAAACCTGAAACGATCGAAATAATTGAAGTCTTTGCGCACAGATACATGCACAAATCTGGATATGGTTTAATCAATTTCATGGGGGTAAGAAAAATAATAAAAACTCATGGGGGTCAAATGATTGACAAGCTTATTTTGGAAGACTAGCTATATATTGTTTTCAATTTTTCGTACTGTGATTTCAGTTATTTATGGATATTTGTGAATATCTTATATAACAAACACTCTATATTAATATAGACTTCCACTAAAAAAAACTCAGGTTTGTTGGAAAAAATTATGAAATATATAGGTACTATAGTTTATCAAAATTAATCATCAGTTAAATTAACTTGCTGCACAAAATATATATTGGAACTACTGCGCTGCATCATAGAGCAGTCTAGTTAGTAGTATATCCAAATATTGGAACGCATGATGGCACGTCGGCACCTAAGACTAATTAGCATACCCAGATATTAGAACACATTATGGCATGCACCGGTGCACGTCGGCACCTAAAACTCCACATATTGTGTATATATGATTGAACCTTACTTTTAGATTGGGACAAAATTATTATATATGACTTGTCATCTTTTTTTTTTGGAACACTATGGCTTATCATCTAAAATGCTAAAATAATTACAAAATAATAGAATGTCGTTATCTAAATGGTTACTATGTCGACTATTTTACGTGGACTATGACATCTCTCTTCTTTTGATCTTACCGAACATAACTGAGTAAAAACCACACACACAATGTAGACCCTCTTCATCTTTAATGGATATATATATATATATATTATACACATGCTCATCTCATCCCCATCCTCCTTCACTCATTAGTCATTACACAAAACAATACAAGAGCTCTTTCAAGTGTGTACATTTTTCTTAGGTACCAAGAGATATATGGGAAAAGGTCGGGGTTTAACTGCTAGTCGGAGCGAAAGGTTTCTAGGAAGTCCTCATCAGTCTGGTGACCGCCACGTGGACGTAGAAACCGCCGTTGAGCTGGAACTCATGGAAGAGGATGTCTGGTCAGTGCTCGAGCCTGATCAACCAACAGAAGAGAGCGCTTGGACAGCACGCTCCCTCGAGGCTAGTGGCGGAGAACGGAGACACAACGGAGGAGGTCGTGCGAGTGGACGTAGAAAGAGACACGTGGCGACTTCTGCTCCGGTGAAAGTGCCTGACTGGAGCAAGATCCTAAAGACGGAGTCCGTCGTCGGATCAATGCATCATAATAATAATGATGATGCTGACGTGGCAGATGATGACTGGGAAAGTGGGATGGGGCCACCTCATGAATACGTGGCTGCGCGTAGTCGTAACGGTGACGGTGGTTCTTCTGTGATTTTGGGCGTGGGGAGGACGTTAAAGGGACGGGACATGAGACGGGTCAGAGACGCCGTATGGAGCCAAACCGGGTTCTATGGTTAATTTTACTTAATTTAATCTGATCAGTAATTACTCTTAGATTATATATTTATGTCTATACAATAATATCACAATGTATTTTCGATATATTAGTTTAACGTTAATGAACGAGTATATTATATTCAGTATGAATCAATTATGATCATACGTATCCAAGATTTTTTTTTAATATAATTATTTTATACAACGCATTAGAAAAATTAATACAACTTTCTCTTAAACTAATGGCTTAGAGATTACAATAATCAAGATAGCTGAAAATGGAATATTTCCGTGGAAAAAAAAAACCGTTAATGTCAATAAAACATAGATGGAAAATAAAAATCTTCACATTCACTAAGAATGGTAATTAAAAAAAGATAAAAAAGACATTGTGAAAAATCGAGCAAAATTGCTTCTTCTCTAACCTAGAACACAAGAAATTCTCCACACACACAAAAAAACCTAAAAATGGGTTGCTTTAGCAGCAAACACCGGAACACAGAGAGTGATCTCATCAATGGCAGCGTCCAAAGCTCAATTACGACACATCAATCCCAAAGCTCTGTCTCTCGTAACGTCTCCGAGCCTCAGAAACCTCCATTTCATCAAATTCCGACAACAACCCAACCAAATCATCGTAATCAACAACAAAAACAACAAGAAGAAGAAGCAAAACCCATTGTTAAGGTGATCGAAGAGAAGCAGGTTCGAACAACACCATTGAAACCAATCGTCTTTAGAGAAACAGAGACAATTCTAGGCAAACCCTTTGAAGAAATCAGGAAACATTACACGTTAGATCACGAATTAGGTCGAGGCCAATTCGGTATAACCTACAGCTGCAAAGAGATTTCAACGGGGAACGTATACGCTTGCAAATCAATACTCAAGAGGAAACTAATGAGAAAGCAGGACAGAGATGACGTGAAGAGAGAGATTCAGATAATGCAGCATTTGTCTGGACAAGAGAACATAGTTGAGATCAGAGGTGCTTACGAAGATAGACAATCGATACATCTGGTGATGGAGTTGTGTGGTGGTAATGAACTGTTTGATAGGATTATAGCACAGGGACATTACTCTGAGAGAGCAGCTGCTGGTGTTATTAGATCGATTTTGAATGTTGTTCACATTTGCCATTTTATGGGAGTGATTCATCGTGATCTCAAGCCTGAGAACTTCTTGCTGGCTAGTACTGATGAGAATGCTATGCTCAAAGCTACTGATTTTGGATTGTCTGTGTTCATTGAAGAAGGTGAGTCTCTTCTTCTCCTTTATAGTTATATATATGCAAATGCTTTAGATTTCATAAGATTCTGATAAATGTTGGAGATATGTTATGGATATAGGTTTTGTCAGGAATGGTCTGTATATTAAGAATCTTATTTCATTTAGTGATGTTTTGGTGAATAGTATTAGTGGTAAGCTTGAAAACAGAGGTTTAGCTAGTTTTGTGTGAACTTGGGAATGCATGCAAGTGTTTTGCTGACACACTGTACAAATATGTAGTATGATAGAACTAATTGTGTGTTGGTTTTTTTCATTATCTTATTGTGAAGTACGCTATTTTTCATAGTTGATTCTTGTGTTCATATGCTTGATGTGTGCTGATTTATGAACTGAAAACAAACAAAAAAATGCAGGGAAAGTTTACAGAGATATAGTAGGAAGTGCCTACTATGTTGCTCCTGAGGTATTAAGAAGAAGCTATGGAAAGGAAATTGATGTTTGGAGTGCAGGGATTATTCTATACATCTTGCTTTGTGGTGTACCTCCTTTTTGGGCTGGTAATAAAAGTAGAACACAGTCTTTTATTTGTTTATCCACTTAATAACTATGTGATTTATATGTTTTCTATTGTTGTGTTACATTTGTAGAAAATGAGAAGGGGATATTTGATGAGGTTCTAAAGGGAGAAATTGATTTTAAGAGTCAACCATGGCCTTCTATATCTGAGAGTGCTAAAGACCTTGTGAGGAAGTTGCTTACTAAAGACCCTAAAAAGCGAATCTCAGCGGCACAAGCTCTTGGTAAACTCCCATTAAATCTCTCTGTAACTATTGTTTTGTAGCCAACCTACTTCGGAATGCTTGACTAATCTGGAGTGATCCTTGTGGTGCTTTAATTATTTTTAGAACATCCTTGGATAAGAGGAGGAGAAGCACCGGACAAGCCTATTGATAGTGCTGTGTTATCTCGGATGAAGCAATTCCGAGCAATGAACAAGCTTAAGAAGCTAGCTCTTAAAGTAAAACTACAAACGCTTCTTCTGCAAGTTACACATTCTCTTTTGTTTTGCTTAATCATTGGGTTGTGCACCTTATTTTGTTTTGTAGGTTATTGCAGAGAGTCTCTCGGAAGAGGAAATAAAAGGTCTTAAAACCATGTTTGCCAATATGGATACAGACAAAAGCGGCACAATCACTTACGAAGAATTGAAAACCGGGCTGGCTAGACTTGGCTCTAAACTCACTGAAGCAGAAGTTAAGCAACTCATGGAAGCCGTAAGTATTACCATCCTCTTTGCCTTGCTTCTAATGTTTTCATATTCTTCTTAAAAAAAAGATGGAACCTGACTAGCTTTTTTTATATACATATATGTTTCAGGCTGATGTAGATGGTAATGGAACAATCGACTACATCGAGTTCATCTCAGCGACGATGCATAGATACAGATTTGATCGAGATGAACACGTATTCAAAGCCTTCCAATACTTCGACAAAGACAACAGTGGGTAAGTTTTTGGTCCCTTCAAGAACAGAGTAAATATAAACTTGAGAGCTATTTAAAGACACCAATATAATTGTGGATTTTGCCTAACACAGGTTTATCACAATGGATGAGTTAGAGTCAGCCATGAAAGAGTATGGTATGGGAGATGAAGCTAGCATCAAAGAAGTCATAGCAGAAGTCGATACAGATAATGTAAGTTTTGTTTTCCCTCTACATAGCAACAAAGAAGTTATGAACCAAGATTGCGATTAATGATGGGTCTCTCTTGTGTAGGATGGAAGAATAAATTATGAAGAGTTTTGCGCGATGATGAGAAGTGGTACCACACAGCCGCAACAAGGGAAACTTCTTCCAATCCATTGATTGATAGAGAAATTAAAAATTATTTAGATAGCCAACATTTTTTACGTGCAAAAGAGTTCCCCTACGTGAACTTACATCTATAATGTTATGGAAAAAAAAAAAAAAAACAGTTGATTTCTTCAATGTTATTTCTCAAATCCAACTACATCTTAACATCTACATCTATAATGTATGTCAATTCTGGGATAGATATCAGTTTGCAGTAATGGATGGTGAAGTGCCCACGCAGGAACAAAAACTAAAGAAAACTTTTTTAAATTTTACTAAAGAAAACTTTTTTAAATTTTACTAAAGAAACTAATTAAGTATATTTATGAAAATTAGTAAATTACTAAATAAATTAATGTATGTAAGATATTAAGTAGTATAAAATAAACTTATATGGTAGTACTCTCGCACACAATATTTAACGTCCGGTGAGTCATAGAGACAAACGCAGCGCACAGTTTGTTAACCCTAAATTCTCATCCGCATTTTTTTTACGAAACCATGTCTCAATTCAGAGGATTCATCGGATTCAGTGGTAAGATCTCTCTATCTATCTCTCTGTCTCTCTCTTAGTCGATATTGTTGGTCTATGATCTGGATTAGCGCTTTCGTCTGATCGATCTGTCATTGGTAAACACTAACTTATCTTGTGCGCGATCTGCTTTTTTTTTTTTTTTTTTTTCCCCGTCTCGTAATCGTAATTTGTTTACTCGTTGTACGTTCGCAGAGGCTAACACATACGTCTTTTGGAACGTGGACGATTGGGTCCCTATCCCTAATGGTCTCTATACTCTTTCAATGAAAGAGATAATCGAATCACAACTCGAAGTTATGGATTTTTGTGGGCCTGTGTCAATCCAGTCTTACGGTAGTAAGAATACGTTCTCGGATGATGAGTTGCTACGTAAATTTTCTGAAGCCGGAATCAAAACCAGTATCTTACGCGAAGGTAATATTCTTTTTTTTTTCTCGCATATATATATCCCTAATCGACATCTCCGTTGATATACTTTTCAGGGGGTAGTAAATATTCGGGAATTTATTCCATGATAATAGACATGTATCTCTGCGCACTGTGAAATCCTCCACCATCAAATTTGTTTGTACTCTCAAAAAACATGGATGATTCAAACGTGCTTCTAAAGTTTCGGGCTTTGAATCATAGGAAATATGGTGTTAGGTTATCCGATGCTGAACCACATTGGTTACCTCGTAATGTGAATTTAGCTGCCCAGTTTTTGGCTAACCTATTCCATGATGAAACCCTTCTTCCCAATAACAACAAGAGGAAAGCAGAGCTTCCTGCTGATTCCCACCTACCACAGTCTCAAGGAAGACCAAAATATGATGTTTTATGATTGTAGTTGGTTAATTTGGTACCATATGTATTCTGAAGACATTTTAAGTGTTTGGATTTTTTGGATTTGGTTGTGTTGATGAATAATATTTGTGTCAGAAACTCAGGAGGTTGAGCTCCGTTTTTTTTTTTCGTTTGTGTTACTTATTGGAAATTATCTTACGGAGAATTGGTTTTTGAACTACCATAGCTATTATTTGATTCTTGACTTTTTCTGATTAAAACTTGAATCCGTACCTAACACTATTTAGGCAAGAACAGATTTGACACTCAAAACTCTAAGAGGAGATTTCTACGGGGAACACATACGCTTGGGACATTATTCTGAGAGAGCAGCTGCTGGGTGTTATTAGATAGATTTTTGTGATGTAAGTAAATTAGTGGTAAGCTTGAAAACAGAGGTTTTGCTAGTTTTGTGTGAACTTGGGAATGCGTGCAAGTGTTTTGCTGCCACACTGCAAATATGAAGGAGTGTTATAGAACTTGTCAAGTTATGCTATTTTGCTTAGTTGATTCTTGTGTTCATATGCTTGATTTATAAAACTTAAAACAAAAAAATTGCAGGGAAAGTATACAAGGATATATACATAGTAGGAAATGCTTACTATGTTGCTCCTGAAGTATTTGAAGTGCAGAGATTATTCTATACATCTTGCTTTGTGGTGTACCTCCTTTTTGGGCTGGTAATAAAAGCAGACAAAGTCTTTGATTTGTTTATCCACTAAACTATGTGATTTGTTGTTGTTGTGTTACATTTGTAGAAAAACTGAAAAGGGGACACTCGATGAGATTATAGAGGGAGAAATTGATTTTTCAGAGGCAGCCATGGCCTTCTATATCTGAGAGTGCCAAAGACCTTGTGATTGATAGAGAGACTAAAAATTTAATTAGATAGCCAACATTGGTTGATAGAGAGACTTAAATTAAAGAGTTGCTGACGTGAACATATTAGAACAATCTTCCATGAACAATCATATGTTACACCGTCTCACTGTTTAGTTAATGGTTGTGGTATTCCACATGGTCACCACCATATTTGATCCCTTTAGTTAGAGGCAAGGATAGACACAAGGAGAAGGTGGGAAATATTAATATATATGATGAAATCACAGTGGTGAATACATACGATATGACGACATACGTTTTTGATTCAAGAATAGTCTTTGCGTACACAAAAGATTGTTTAATATAAACCGATCATAAAAAAAAGTACTGAAATTTAACATTAGTCGTCGTCACTCACTTAACAGGGATTCAAAAGAGCGGGACTTCCGTTTGTGAGTTTCTTCGGCTTTGGTGCGCATAACAGAGATTCAAAAGGGCGGGACTTCCGTCTGTGAGATTCTTCTGTCAAAGTCTTTGAAATGATCAGGATGTGCTACAGCAATCTGGACACCCATCTCTCATAAAGAACCACATACACTGGAGAAGTTGGTGCCTTGTTTAAAGTCTTTGTTTAGTACAAAGTCTTTGTCTTTTGAGATTATCACAAAATTATATGGATCGGGTCCCAATGCTAACAGAAGAACGTTTAGTACCATCCTGTCAAATCTATCATCTTCATTATCTGGAATAGTATACACCAATCAACGGAGATATGATACACCAACGGAGAGATATACATATACATTATATAAAGGGAAAAAGAGGGTTGTAAGTAGAAGAATTCACCTCCAAGATCACTATTGATTAGGATGGGAGTATGGAAATAAGGATCCAAATCTGCTTCTGACGGTTCCTTATTCGGATCAACGATGTGAACCTCGAAGTTCGGTATCCCACGAATACCCTCCTCCTGGAGACATGGTTCGATATTCTCATACGTCGACCAAAATTCGTCAACCGTAGGGATTTCTTCGTCCTTTATGACCCACATGACAACTGTTTGACGAACTGTGAGAGATTTCACAAAACGGAGAACCATTAATAAAAAAACACTATTACGAAACATCAGAAAAATCGTAAATATAATAGAAAACAGATCCATTAAAATTAAACTATGACAGAATATTGACAGAGATGAAATCTAATCCAGATCGACTTCGAGCAAGGGATACTACTTACACTGGGCTGCTCTGGTGGTGGGCACGGGGAATAATCTTTCACCGGTGATCAGGAACATGGTTTCGTTTCGACGACAGAGGAGTTATCCAGAGTATAAAAGACGCCGCGGACGTGTTGGTTTGGTTTCGATGAGAGAGCGAGAGACCTTAGCAATTTAGGGTTTATAATCAAAACCGCTATCCGAAGGTGANTTTTTTTTTCCTTTTTTTTTTTTTTTTTTTTTTTTTTTTTTTTTTCTCTCTCAAGGGAGACTAAAAATATTGCTGATGTTTTTGTATTATGATTATAGTTATTTTAGTTGCTTACCATGCATCATATGTAGTCTGAAGATATTTAAGGGTTTGGATTTGATGAGTTGAAACTTGGTATTTTTGTGTGTTCCAATATGATAAACAATTAATTAATGGTGCCATTCCACATGCTCATCCCCAAAAATCGAGTATCATTCTAGGGTAGCTCAAGCCACTCTCTGCACCATCTGGCTGGAAAGGAACAACAGGCTCCACAACAACACTTCTACCAACGTCTTGACCTTATTCAAAGGGCTGGACCGCTTAATTAGAGATTCTCTTTTGGCTAAGCAAAATCGGAAGAACTTTAGGAACCTTTTACAGGTTTGGTTAAAATACGGCTAGGCGAAACCTCCTACCCTTTTGTTGTTTTTGATCCTTCCTTGAGTTTCTTTTTTTTGGCAAGGAACGTTCACTCGGATTCGTGTTGTATTTTCTATAAGCATTCATTTAATGAAATTCACATGCTTATCAAAAAAAAAAAAAAAATCGAGTATCATCAACTTTGTCGAATGCAATGAGTAAAACAATTAATACAGGTGTGTTAAGGATAGAAAATTCCAAGACACAAGGAGAAGATGGCAAGTATAATTATATGATGCAAAATCATGATGGTGAACAAAGGTTATAATGACATACGCTTTTGATTCAAGAATAGTCTTCCGTACACATTCACATTATAAAAGCAAAAGATTGTTTAATATATTAGACTCCGATCATATATAAAAGTATTGAAACTAACATTTAGTCGTCAGGGAAACACCAAATAGAGGTTCCAAAGACCGGGGATTCCTTTCGTGAGCTTCTAGCTTCTTCAGTATTGGTTGATATCAAAGTTTTTGAAATAATCAGGATGTGCTACAGCAATATAGATACCCATCTCTCTTAAAGAGTCACATACACTGAAGAACTTGATGCCTTGTCCAAAGTTGTCTTTGTTTGTTGCGAGTATCAGAAAATTATATTCATCGGGTCCCAATGCTACCATAAGAATTTTTAGTACCATCCTGACAAATCTTTCATCTTCACCACCTGGAATAGTATACAGTGTATACTATACACCAACGGTGATATACATATATAAAGGGAAAAAGAGGGTTGTAAGTAGAAGTATTCACCTCCTGGATCCCTATAGATATCGATGTGGCCATCGCAATAATTAAGCATCCCAATTTGCTTTTGACAGTTCCTTATTCGAATTAAGGATGAAATCCTCGTGGTCCGTTGACCCAGGAATACCCTCCTCCATGGTGAGAAATGGTTCGATTTTCTCATATGTCGACCAAAACTCTTCAATCGTAGGGACTTGTTCGTCCTCAATGACCCATTTGACAAGCGTTTTACGACCTGTGAGGTTTCCACAAAACGGAGAACGATTAAAAAAGCTCCCCGAACCTCACTCACTCCCAACACTCTCTAATCCTAATCGATCCTCACCGATTATATTTCTTTTATCTTCTTATTATCTTCGTATCAATTCTACCATCGCGAAACACACAACTTTTCCTCAAGCTGTACTTCTATCACTAGAACCGGCCCTGAGCCGTAGGCAGTAGCACACGGCCAGAAATTATTTACGTGCCATTCTAAATAATATAAATAGTGGGTCGGTTTCAGATTAATGGTCTTGATTTTTTTATGTTGGATGTAAGAGGCAAAACAATAAAATAAATCGGAAATTTAAATATAAATATAAAATAGTCCTCATTATTATTTGCTTGTCACCTTTTTAAACTTAAACTGGAATTGCCTATATCTCTGTATCAACAACATGTAGTCAACTCTAACTTGACAATCATTCCAAAAAAACAAATATTCTCGGAGATTTTGTTGGTCAATTAAATGGTGTAGCAAATAGAAATCTATTATATAGTCCATATATTGAGATTGAATTAATTCGATTTTTTTTTTCCGATGTTCTCCGCGAACAAACAATCAAAAGTAGGCTAGTGATATAAAAGGTATGTGATTTCCTCTGTTAAAGAAACTACTTTAAGAAGCATACGGTAATACTAAATACTACTAGATTAAGAGCACGAGTTGAAATTCATTTTATTTATTGTAATTTTTATATAAAATATAATTTATGTGATTGTTTTTAAAAGTTTTTTTGGATAAAACATTATGCAAGAAAAATCATATGCTAAATATGATGACTTGACAAAAGACATCTATTTTGTAAGTTTTATATTGTTAATGATTTTAGATAATTACTCGTGTTATAACACTGGTCAAATTTTATTTTATACAAAATTTTGTATATTTTATATATTAAAATAAAATTTTAATATGTTGTATTAGGGTATATATGTGAATTTATTACAATAATATATATTCTACATCATGACGTGAATGTCATTATAAGACATAATTTTATAAATTTGGATTTTAAAAAAGGAATTATTTTATAATGAGTAATTTAATATATTGTTATACTTTCTGATTTCATATATTTGGTTTCTTGAAATTCTTTCATATTATATTGACATATTATTGACATTGCTATAACAAATCAATTTAGAGTGTTTATAGTTTCTAACTTTTATATCAAGTTTCAGTATATTAAAAAAAATTAAAATAAATTATTTAGAGTTGATTATATTATATAAAATTATAAAATTTAACAAAAAATTTATATAAAAATTATAATATAAATAAAAGGAATTTTATCATTATCTTGATTTAGATATTAGGAATCACGATTAATTATTATTATTTGCTTAGATTTTATTCTTTTTTATGCTTACCAGTTTTTTTTTTTTGGACAATTAATTCGGAAAATTCCGTTTATTGTTTTTGGAAACAACGTGATGTACCAATTAAATCTTGAGGATATATTTTGGTGTTAGTAAAAAGAGAATTAAGAATATTTTGAAATTAATTGTCTAAAATCTATTGAAAATTTAATCTTCCAAAATGAACAATTAGACGGGTTACATCTAACATATATCTTATAACAAATTAATATCAATCTTTTTATAACTTATTTGTAACCTAGTATTAAAATTATATAGTCTACAAATTTGAAGTCGTGTACTTCCGTTTTATTAAATAGAGGATAATTACTGTCAAATAAATTGTGTAGCAAAATATGAGATGTGATATATACACCATATTACTCAATTGAGGTTTACTGATGAACTACTACATAAAAAAACATAAAAATTAAAGAACTCTTTGCATTAAAATGATAAAAATGTACAAAATATACCCACCAACCACCAGAATTTTTTAAATATTTGTTTATCCAAAAATGGCCTTAAACAATCGCTTGTGTGACTTATCCTAAGGGCCAACATTGTGCAAGTCTCATATTAATGTGACACTTAGAAGATAACATCAATATTTTTCTTCAAACACTAATTCCTTATAAGATAACATCAATATTTCTTTGCAGTGATTCCTTGATCTGGCAAACCGCAAGTATGGAGCAGGAAACACAAATCTCAATTTTGTTAAAGAAAATAGAAAGCTAGTTAATTAAGAAAATGAGGTTTGTTATGCAAAATTCGGTAAAATACAAACACAAATGTAATGTGTGTGAGGATAAACCAGGGGATTTTGCTGAGCACTACGAGCTAACAAAGGAAGTGGCACACCGAATGATAATCCAAGATATACAACGCTACTTACTTATGGGTTCCCTGTCCAAATATCTACTTTTGGCTTCAGACAATAAGAGTTTTGGAGTTGCTTTTGGTATTTTAAGAAATAACTAATATACAATCTTTCTAGTTATAAAAGTAAAGACAAAAAAAATATGGTTGAATTAGTGAATTATCATTTACTGTTTTAGTTTGACTGGCCAAACGGTGATGTTTTTTTGAGTTATTGTTAAGATTTAGGAACACGAATTTTAGTTATCTTGTGATGTTCAAAATTTTATTTCGTTAAGTTGGTGAGTTTGCTACTGTTTTTATAAGCTAGTTTACGTGACAAATCTTATATCATTAAGTTGGTGAGTTTGCTACTGTTTTTATAAGCTAGTTTACGTGACAAATCTTATATCATTATTATGATGTGTTATCGTAATTATTCATTTTAACTTTTTGAAACTAAATAGATTATTCAAAGACTACAATTATTGTATGTCCCATCAGTCGTGGTAGCAAATCGAATATTAATGAATTAGGTGCAGTTATTATATATTTTCTCCGTTTTTATATATAATTTTTTAGAGTTATGCATACAAATAAAAAAATCGTTTAATTTTTATTTATTTTTAAACAAAACATCATTTAATATATTTTTCAGGAATTCAACCAATGAAAAATAATCTATATATTAATTTAAATTGTTAAAACCAATAAAATCTAATTAATTTTACATAGATTTGTGAGAAAAATCATTTCTTTTATACAAAAGAAAGAGATTATAAGATCATATTTAAAAAAAAAAAACGGGAAGAATATAAAAACGAATTGTATACACGTAAAGAAAATAGAAGAAAGAATAAATAATTAGCATTCTTAATGGATGAGAGTTGAATTAGTGGAAGTTTCAAAATGAAAGTATTGTGACCAACCGATACTTTGTTCAAAATGAAAGTGTCGCCAAATGGCCCTGTGAGGAAAACAAACAAAACCGGTTAACAAATTTGAATTCATACAAAAATTTAATAGATGGATCCACCACTGTTTATGATTATGATAGATTGGAAATAATCCGCTGTACCAATTTTCTACTAAGACCTCTAAGAAGAAATAAGCAAGAGTGAGAACAGTTTCATTGAAAAATTAATGAGTTCATACATGCAATTGAACATACGGGATATGAAATTGCAAAGAGATCAAAGTTTTAACCTTGGCTTCATTTCCGTTGGCAAAAACACATCAAGTCTCGTTGACCAAAAAAAAAAAACACATCAAGTCTCATGAACTAAGCCAAAATATGAACCGGCCTAAATTTAGTAACTTATGATCTAGGTTGGTTGTTTGACCAAAAAAAAATGATCTAGGTTGGTCTTCCCGAGCAGGTTGACCCGTTTTCCATCGTTGAAGAAGTAACCAAATTTCTTTATAAGAAAGGGGAAACTCAAAAATGTTACAAGATGAGCAGTCTTTGCCAAAGAATTTGCTTGACGCTCTTTGAACATGGTATAAAATGAGAAGGAAATCGAAAAAAAATATTACTTTCAAGTAAAGTGATATATGCAAAAATATCATCTCGCTCATTTGCATGACCGTCAGATTGAAGAAAAATAACAGGTTCTTGATAACAGGAGGAGCATGGCACCCTTGATACACCCGAGGCTATGGCTGCACTAATCACAGCTTTCATAGGAAGTGCCTCCGCCACTAGAGCTGAGGGAACAAAGGGTCTTGAAGATGATCCTTGGAGAATCATAGAGTTTTGAGGATACTTGACGATCCATGACATTCTATCAGCTAAAACTTGTAGAATATGGCCCATTTCTTTTATTTTGAATTTTTATATATTTTTGTATTCGTCATTTCATATTTATGTCATTTACTACGAAAACAAATATTTGGTGAGATCAGTAAAACAGATCGATATCACCCATACACAGTGCAGTATATATATTATGCATGTTGAACAACTTATTCATTGTTTCAACATATTTATGTACATATCAATTCAACGTGAAATTATAATCAAAAGATTCGGCCTGATTTCTTATTAAATACCGTAAGCCTGGATCGTCACATCCCCACGAAAATCCATTTCCAAGAGTTCTGATTTGATTTTCTCTTGCATTAAACAAGGATCGAGACCATAATTAGGGATTAAGTATATATTACAAAACTGCATCTTGGCATTTGTATCATTTTTTATTTCTTTTTCAATTTCAATATAAAACTTTTTAACCAAGAAAATGCATAAGATAAATAAGTAAAATTTGTTTTTATCAAATTTTGTAAGGAAACACTCGACGAGTGATGCAAGTATCATTCTTCAACACTTGCATCAACCATATGTTGACATTGCCCAGGTTCATGAATGGATTGTTTACGAACAATCTTTCTACCAAAATGTGCTAGCAAATCATGCTTCCATATATATCCCCAACTAATAGATATGAGAGATTAAACTTTAACCTCGCAATATAGCTTAAAATAAAGTGAATATAAAGTTTATTGCATTTCATATGATTTTATAAAGTTTTACTCTCTCATTATTGATTCATTTAGCATTTAATTTTTTAAAAAATATATACATTTTTTTTTACGAAATAAAAATATAATAATATACATTAATCTATACTTTAAATCTACACTTTACTACTAAATTGTAACTGAATTTAACATAAATTATGAATTGACTACTTTTCCATTCATTTTCATTCAAACACACTATAAATTATAATTTTAACTCCTCTCATTAAATTATTTTAGAAATGTAACTTTCATCCATTGAAATCTTACAAATAACCAGACACACTCTCCGAGGAGCTTGAGGAAGTCTTTTACCCAGATCTCAACCACCATGTTTCCACCAATGAAACATGACCCCTAGCTTTAACCGCTGGTCCATAACATAATTTTTCAAATTTCAAACGAGATTTGGAGATCTGATTGAGCTCTCAATCAAACTCTAACCCTGATTTTTGATCATCTAAGCTGCATTTACTGCTTCCACTCCTTCGCATTAACTCCGTTGAAGCAAGAAACCGAAACTTTTTTAAACCAGTCCAAATACAAAGCGTTTAAACCCCCTTTTTCCTGCTTTCTAAACCACCACAGCTACAAACACTCTCAAACAGCATACTCCGTGTCTGCTCCCAGTCTATCAGAACCAGAAACCATGACCTCCAGGATCCCTGCATATCAGAAAGGTAAGGGGTTAGCTCAAAGTTATTCCCCACCACCAAGAAAACGTATAAAAGCACCCGAACTTGACTATTCTGCTCTAATTGAAGAGAACTCTCTTACCCTTATTGGCCGTCTAACAAACCCTGCGGGACAACGGATCTGGGCTCTCTTGCCTTTTCTAGAGAACCGTTGGAACCTGAAAGGAAAAGCTAGAGGATCTGATCTTTGTCGCGGTGTTTTTCAACTCCGCTTTGACTATGAGGAAGATCTACTCAAAGTTTTAGAAGAAAGGTCGTACCATTTTGACCAGTGGATGGTTATCTTGCAACGGTGGGAACCCGTGATCTCAGACTCTTTCCCCTCAAAGTTCCCGTTCTGGGTGGAAGTACAAGGCCTCCCTAAACACTTCTGGCAGCCAGCAATGCTCCAAACAATAGGTGAGGAACTAGGAGAGGTATTGGAGATGGATATCTCCCCAGATGCAGTAAACATCAAAGTCATGCTTGATGGTCTACAACCCCTCCTCATGGAATCAGTGGTGGAGTTCTCAACGGGGTCAGAGATGCTAATTTACTTGGAGTACAAAAACCTGAAAAATTACTGCAAACATTGCCTCAGAATCACTCATGATAAAAAGACATGTCATGGGCTGAATATCTCAGAGGAACAACAAGACAAACCTCAACCGGTCCAAGCCTCATCGAACCCTATCTCCCATGGAACGGTGAGAAACTATTACACCCCTGAAGATAACTTTATGGCCCCAAGACTGCGACCTAACAGCCCTGCAAGGAGTATAAACTCGCAGAGAAGCTCTGTCCCTCAAAAGAGAACCCACGAGCATATGGAGTTGGAATCTAACCGTAGCTTTGGAGAGGGAAACAATAGAAACCACCGACCCAACCACACCAGATCTAGGGACACCCACAGGCACTCTACGGACAAAGCAAGATACCGTGAATCTCTTACCAGGGAACGAACCCCCGCTGCCCTACAACCAAGAAACTTAGAAACTTACAGTGGAGAGAAAGATCCCACTCGTCCCTACCACACCAAAATGGCAACAACATTTCCTCTCGAACCCGTAGGCCACCACTTGAACGCCACCAAAGGGAGGATGCTACCTCTCAACCTCTTTCCCCGATAAATCTGCCTGAGGGCAGACAGAACTTAACGACTACCTTGGAAAGAAATGCTCCTGCTGCTATACCAACTAGAGACCAAATCATGGAGGATTTGATGGAGGTTACTGTCCAGTATACTGCGTGTGCCGATCCTACAGAGAGTGCGGCTCATAATATGCGAGTCATTCACGGAAAAACAAGAAATCTTATGGAGGATACTGCAAATGGAATTCTTACCTCTGCAATCATGAACGCCTCTACTCCTACCCCTGAGGCCCCACCTTCTCAAGAAGTTATATCCAATCAGCCACAAGGAAGGACCGAGGAACCTTATACTACGCTCATTGATGTGGTGCAAACCACTAAGAGAGGTAGAGGATGACCCCCCACTACACAAGACGGGAAGCAAACAAAGTTTAACTTTACCAAGAGCTAAATCACAAAAGCGCCACCTTACTAAAAGCTCTCCAAAGAAGGGAACATCGGGGAAAGGTGCCCCTACACTAACCAAAGGTAGCTCTAGCATAACCAAAACTGCCAAATCAGCTTCTCCTCCACTCACTATCTCTAGAGAGGAACCATCTGATCCTGTTGGCACCAGCAGAAAAGCCTCCTCTACGGGCTCACCCGCTATCAACCTGATACCTGCCTCAAAAAAGAGGAAGGGAGTGGATTTTCGGAATCCACCACCCCTTCTTCCTTAAGAATGGTTAGTTGGAACTGTTGTGGGCTGGGGAACCCCATGACAGTTAGAAGGATAAAGAAAATATTAAAGAGAATATGCCCTGACCTTATCTTCCTAATGGAAACAAAAAACCCTATCGATGTTATCCTGAACAAATTACAAGGTTTGGAGTTTCCAAAAAGCTTCCTAGTTCCCCCTCTATCTCCAACTTCTGGGGGTTTAACACTCCTATGGAAAGACAACCTGGAGGTAGAGATACTTGATTACTCCCCGAATTTCATTAATGCCAAGATCAAAGCTAAAGGAAAAGTTTTCCTAACTACTTTTGTCTACGGAGAACCGGATAGAACTAAGAGGTCAGAGATCTGGAATGCCTTAAGTGCTCAAGCAAAGGATAGGGAGGAGCCATGGCTACTCATGGGTGACTTTAATGATATCTTACATAGGGATGAGAAGTCGGGGGATCCTTTTCTGATTTCAGATCCTTTATGTCGGGCTGTGATCTCTATGATCTAAAACACTCGGGCAATTGCCTATCCTGGAGAGGAAAGAGACACACACATTATGTCAAGTGTCGCCTGGATAGGGTTATGGCAAATAGCTCCTGGACTTTAGCTTACCCGTCAGGTCGATGTGAGTATCTCAGGTTTGAATGCTCGGACCACAGACCGGTGGTAACCTCCTGTGATCCTGTTAAAAAGAAAAGAAGAGGGCTGTTTTGCTATGACAGACGACTAAAAAGTAACGAGGAGGTCAAACTTTGATAACCGAAACCTGGAATGCTTTCCCGAATGCAAATGTAGACAAAAGGCTCGGTCTCTGCCGCCTTCCTATAATAACATGGTCAAAACAACATCATGCTAACAGTCAAGCCCTTATTCTAGACCTAAGAGAGCAACTAGAGGAAGCAATGAGTGACTCTACCTGTAGACAAGCCGAGATTAACTCTCTCAACCATCTCTTACTCCAGGCATACCAAAAGGAAGAAGAATTCTTCCCCACTGTGCATGAAGCCCTGACCCCACAAGTTACACCGGAGATGAATGATCAGCTGATCAAAATGCCTTCTGCTGAAGAGATCAGGCAAGCTTGCTTCTCTATCCACCCGGACAAAGCACCGGGGCCTGATGGATTTTCAGCCTGCTTCTTTCAAAGTAACTGGGAGATAATGGCTGATAAGGTGATTGCAGAAGTCCAAGCTTTCTTTATATCTGGTTCCCTCCCTTAGAACATAAACCACACCCATGTTAGGCTCATCCCAAAGATCCTCAGTCTTACAAAAGTCTCGGATTATCGACTCATTGTCCTCTGTTCAGTCTACTACAAGATCATTGCGAAGCTTCTATCTCACCGTCTCCAACCAATCCTAGCAAGCTGCATATCAGAAAACCAGTCAGCTTTTGTCCCCAATCGAGCTATATCAGATAACGTCCTCATTACACATGAAGCTCTTCACTATTTAAAGACATCAGAGGCTAAATTAAGATGTTTTATGGCTGTCAAGACAGACATGAGCAAGTCTTATGATCGCTTAGAGTGGGACTTTATCAAAGTTGTTCTTGACAGATTAGGCTTCCACCATCAATGGACTACCTGGATCATGCAATGCATAACTACGGTATCGTATGCATACCTTATCAATGGCCAAGCTAAAGGATTGGTGAATCCACACCGGGGCATTCACCAAGGTGATCCGCTGTCTCCCTACATCTTCATTCTGTGTAGTGAAGTCCTTTCTGGACTCTGCCACAATGCTCAAGCTCAGGGATGACTCGTTGGTCTGTGAGTGTCAAAACAAAGTCCACGCATAAACCACCTGTTATTCGCGGATGACACAATGTTCTTCTGCCGTTCAGATAGGCAGAATTGGCGGACCTTAAAGGACATCCTGCACAAGTATGAGGAGGTATCTGGTCAGCAGATAAACCAAGCAAAGTCCTCCATCACATTTTCCTCAAAGACGTGTAATGAAGCTAAATCGGAAGCCAAGAGAATTTTAGGCATATCAAAAGAGGGAGGTCAGGGTAAATACCTGGGACTACCGGAGTTGTTTGGACGAAAGAAAAAATATCTCTTCAGTGAAATTTTTGATAGGATTAGACAACGGGCGCTGAGCTGGTCAACCCGCTTCCACTCCTCCGCTGGGAAACTAACTCTCCTCAAATCTGTCATGGCGGCTATACCTTCTTACACAATGTCTTGCTTCAAGCTCCCCAACTCCTTGTGTAAACGTATCCAGTCTGCACTTACTCGTTTCTGGTGGGACTCTAACGATGGAAAAAAAAATGTGTTGGCTCGCGTGGAAAAAATTGGCAAAATCATTCAAAGATGGAGGTTTGGGGTTCAGGGACATCCAAACCTTCAATGATGCGTTACTGGCAAAGATAAGCTGGAGACTCCTGTTAAACCCACATTGCTTGCTCGCGAGAGTTCTACTCGGGAAGTACTGCAGGAACACCTCCTTTACGGACTTTGCCCCCCCCCCCCCCCCCC
>NC_025695.1:11051997-11070232 GCF_000633955.1 Camelina sativa | reverse complement strand
CCCTCTTCGGCTTCCCATGGTTGGCTAAGCGTCTGTATTGGCAGAGATTTACTCAAACCTCATCTGGGACGACTGTTAGGAAGTGGAGTTTCCACACAAGTATGGAGAACACCATGGCTATCTCTCTCCCGACCTACTGCACCCTTTGGTCCGCCTACTGAGGCCACCCAGAACCTCACTGTTTCGGACCTCCTGTTACCAAACTCGACAACCTGGAACAGAGAACTTATCCGTCAGATCCTCCCCCAATATGAGGACGACATCCTTAAACAAAGACCAAGTGGACTACATGGCTCAGATAGATGGGGGTGGTTACCTTCAAATGATGGTCACTATTCCACCAAGTCGGGATACTATGAAGACTTGCTGCTAAAGGATCAAGATGGACCCAAGGTGACGACTGCAGTAAGAGCTGATATTCCCCAGATAAACCCACCTACTTCCTTTGATTGGAAAACTAACATTTAGTCCACTAACTGCTCCCCCAAAGTAAGACTTCTTCTATGGAAAGCAGCCCAGAACGCCTTACCAGTGGGTGAAAACCTCCTCTACCGACATATCAGAAAAGAGGCAAATTGCCCTCACTATGGTGAATCGGAAACTGTTCTCCACCTCTTCTTCCATTGCCCGTTTGTTTCCAAGATTTGGTCCTCCACCCCCTTTAAATGACCCCATCCGCCCCGAACTCATCTGTAATGTTAAATCAGGCATCGCTGTAGGATCCCGTATGATTAACCTCCCACCCTCCAAACTTGGTAGTGGCCCCTTTTTCCGTGGATCCTCTGGTCTATCTGGTCAGCCCGCAATCGCCTCATTTTTCGCAAAGAGCAAATCCAAGCAGAGGAGATCCTCTTGTTAGCAATCACCAGAGCTAAAGAATGGCAACAGACACAAATCAAGGAAATTCAAACCAAGAGGCCAAGCTTGGTCGATCTGCAACCACCGCTACCCCNNNNCTACCCCCCCCCCCTCTACAATACGGTGTCACACGGATGCGGCGTGGACAGCGAACAAAAACGCGGGTTTCGGCTGGATCTTCAAAGATCAATCCGGAACAACGTTGCTCTATGGATCCTCATCCTCCGACTTTGTTGATTCCCCCCCCCCCCCCNNCCCCCCCCGATGGCCGAAGCAATAGCAACTCTCACGGCAATTAGAGTTGCCTTTGAATCGGGTTTCACCCATCTCCATGTAGCTTCAGACTCGCAGACGCTAGTCAAAGCCCTCAATTCGAAGATCCAATCCAAGGAACCTCACGGGATTCTTCTTGATATCCTGAACCTTTCAACCTCTTTTGTTCTATGCTCGTTTAATTTTATTCCATGAGACCGAAATATCGATGCTGATACTCTAGCAAAAAAGGCCATGTTGGGTTGTAATGAGCCCACTTAATTAAATGAAAGTAGTTGGTTGTTCAAAAAAAAAAAATCATTCTCACATCATCATCCATATCACAAATTCTAAATATTTTATTTGTTTTGTTTATGTTTTTGCATGGGTTTAAAACTCATGTTAAGAATGTGATTATAAATTTTGTTAGATTTATGTTATATTTTGTTCAATTTTATTTGTTTTTAATACATTTAAATGATGCACTATTATTTACTACACATGTACAATATACAAGAAAAGTTGAAAAAAATAAACAAAATCAAAGAATAACCTGATCAAATGATAAGCAAAACATAAGCATAAATCAAAAAATGAACAAAAATAATAGAGCATAAATCAGTTATTTGGTAAAAGAGGAAGAATGAATTTTTCGTTGAAATAATTATTTATTGGTTAAGGATGAAGAATGAGTATTTTTACTACCATAACGTCTCGTCTATTCTACACTGAGCACTTCGAGCCAACAAAGGAAGTGGCAGATCGAATGATCATCCAAGACATTCAAAGGCATATACTTATGGGTTCCCCGACCAAGTATTAACTTTTGGCTTCCCATAATAAGGGTTTTGGAATTGCATTTGTTATTTTAAGAAATAATGGCTATACAATCTTTCTAGCTATAAAAGTAAAGACAAAAAAAAATATGGTTGAATTAGTGAATTATCATATACTGTTTTAGTTTGACTGGCCAAACGGTAATTTTTTTTTTAGTTACTGTTAAGATTTAGGAACACGAATTTTAGTTGTCTTGTGATGTTCAAGATTTAAAATGTCATGGATCGTCAAGGATCCTCAAAACTCTATGATTCTCAAGAAAAAGTATAAATTTCAAGCAACGAAATATATGCTAAAATATCATCTCGCTCATTTACATGACCGTCGGATTGAAGAAAAAGAACAGGTTCTTGACAACCTGAGGAGCATGGCACCCTTGATACACCCGAGGCTATGGCTGCACTAATCACAGCTTTCATAGGAAGTGCCTCCGCCACTAGAGCTGAGGGAACAAAGGTTCTTGAAGATGATCCTTGGATAATCATAGAGTTTTGAGGATCCTAGATGATCCATGACATTCTATCAGCTCAAACTTGTAGAATATGGCCCGTTTCTTTTATTTTGAACTTTTATATATTTTTGGAATGATTCGTCATTTCATATTTATGTCATTTACTATGAAAACAAATATTTGGTGAGATCAGTAAAATAGATCGATATCACCCATAAACAGTGCAATATATATATATATATATATATTATGCATGTTGAACAACTTATTCATTGTTTCAACATATTTATGTGCATATCAATTCAACGTGAAATTATAATCAAAAAAATTTGGCCTGATTACTTATTAAAGTAAGCCCCTGGATTGTCACATCCCCACGAAAATCCATTTCCACGAGTTCTGGTTTGATTTTCTCTTGCATTTAACAAGGATCAAGACCATATATAATTAGGTTAGGTAATACAAAACTGCATCTTGGCATTTGTATCATTTTTTTATTATTTCTTCTTCAATTTCAATATAAAACTTTTTAACCAAGAAAATGCATAAGATACATAAGTAAAATTTGTTTTTATTAAATTTTGTAAGGGAACACTCGACGACTGATTAATGTAAAAACTTACTGCTGTATCATTCTTCAATACTTGGCAAGTCTCTCCAGCATCAACCAAATGTTGACATTGCCCAAGTTCATGAATGGATTTTTACGAACAATCTTTCTACCAAAATGTGCTAGCAAATCATGCATCCATATATATCCCCAACTAATAGATATGAGAGATTTCTCAGCTAAGATGTGAAGACCTTGGCTCACATCAACAAAATTCTTTGGGAGATGCTCTTCCACTTTCTCAATCCATCCATTGTTGATAAACCATGCTATACAAAGATAAACATCTTTGTCTTCTTCACGTAATGCATCGTAACTAAACTTCAAAATGCTTTCAATTTCTCCGTCAAGGCTATTCCGTAACCTTGGTAGTTCTTTTTTCCACTCATGCTTCGACATTCCTCTAAAATAAGCTCCCATAACCTTTAGTCCCAAAGGAATCTTACCAGAAAGTTTTGTAACTTCCAGAGCAAGATTCTCAAAACCATCAAATGGAGACTTTTGACCAAAAGCGTACATGCAGAAGATTTCGAGAGCCTCATCATCAGATGGAATCCCCACCTCGTATATATGGTTACTTCCATGTGCATTCAAAAGCCTTTTATCTTGCGTTGTGATTAAAATCCGACTTCCAGGACCAAATCACCCATTTTCTTTTGCCATTGCAACTAGTTGCACCCACTGATCCACATCATCAAGAATAATAAGCACTCTCTTGTACTTTAATCTGTCTTTTGCAACTCCTAAATGATGAATCTTAATATCATCTTGGTTTATTATTTGAGACAAAAACTCTTTTTAAAACTGTAGTTCTGTACTGTACTCATCATGACAAAGTCTTGGATACCGTCTTTTGATGTTCTCCATGAAAACACTAAGCTGGAACTCATGAGAGTACTCTTCAAATAGAAATCTAGCAATGGTGCTCTTGCCAATTCCAGAGGGACCCCAGATCCCTATCATCCTTACTTTATCGGATCTAAGCCTAAAAATGGCTCAATCTTTTCCATATGAGCTCTCATTCCAACCAAACCGTCGCTTGATGGGGCAGAACTAATCAACTCATTTGAAACATCAGTTGTGATTCTTTCAATCATGGATGCTTCATTGTCCCTTACAAGAGGAAAGATAAATACATCCGATAAATAGTCATGACAGATTACATACGCATTCAAATTATTTGGTTTTCTAGCTCAATATTGGATAAAACTTACAAATATTATGTATTTTTTTTTCAAAAAAAAACATATTTCAGAACAACAATCAAATCCTAAAACTTAAAAAACGTTTACTACAAATTTGGGGTATATTTTTATTTTTGAAACTAATTGTTTTAGTGATATTTTAAGTATTTACTTTATGTATTACATTTTGATGAGCCTAATATTGATAAAGAAACGTCCATTTCATTTTTTCCTTGTATATCGAGTACTTCTATAAAATGGTACTTAACTTTTTTTTGTCCATATATATACATATATGTTTTGGTGTATCAAAACTTGTCTATTACAAGTTTTTTTATATCAAAACTTGTACTTAAATTGGTGAGTAAATTGGTCAATTGACTCACTTCTAACTAAACACAAAATTATAGTTTACTAGACAAGTGTACTAATACATTTGATTAACAAACAAATTATTTTTCAGCAAGTTTTAAGTGTTAGGTTTGAGGAACAAATTTGGTTCGAAGGACAAGTACGAAAATTTGGCAATCTTAAATATTGGTAAAATGATATTTTTAAAGAAAATGGTAAAATGAGTAAAATCCCCAATTACGACCTTGATAGAAGAGTGATTTTTGTAGAGATTTGTTTTAGTTTTTTGGGTTGTTGGACTTTCGTTTCAAGATTTTTGATAACAACCGAAGAGAAATAACTTTACATATTTCTACTAAGCTAACAGAATCTTGACTGGAGGATTAGTGAGTTTATCAAAATTCAAAACCAAAAACACATTATAGTCTCTCACCATTTAAAACAAAAAAAAAAACAAGTAGAATTAGAAAGACCAACCAGTTGCTTGAATGGTAACCCGCAATTGTGGCCACTTTTGCTAAAGCTTGTCTTCATCTTTCAATGTCCTCCTTACTTTTACCGGCACAACTTTTTCTGAAAGCCTTCCCGAAATCTCCCGTCAAGCATTTTACATCAGATGGATCTACTTTATGAAAAACAGCCATCACAGTTTGACCTAACCTTTCTCTACACTTCATAATCTCCACCAATTCTTCAATACACCACTTTGACGAAGCATAGTTCCTCGAGAGCAAGATGATGGCGACCTTAGATCCTCTAATGGCACGTATGAGTTCAGAACCGATGGATTCTCCTCTCTTTGATCTTATTATCCATGAATGGTGTGATTCCCTTTCTTTGGAACTCCTTCTGAATATGGCTGAGAAAGTCTTGACGCACATCCTCCCCGCGGAAGCTTGGAAAGACGTCGTGTATCCACTTGTGAGACAAATAAGATGGAGGTGATAACGAAGAAGAATCCATTTCTTTTATTTCTTCTTCGGATCTAAAACTTCTGAAAATCACGAAGAAGCCTATTGCAGCTACAACAATGGTAAGGAAAGTTAGAGAATCCATTTGTGTGGTGGAGAGAGGATCAAGAGGCTTTCTCTATAGATACATGTTGGAGAAAAAATGAAATAAAGAGTCTTTTTATATAATTGAATATAGTGAAACAAGACGTTGACTATATATATTGACTGAGACCGTTGATCCTAGCAAGAGAGCTTCGTAGAAGCTGTGTCATTGAAAAGAAACCACCGTAACTATCAGTCAATGTCCGGAAGTTGAAATTATATGGCTCCACCCTCTATATGATCGTGAGATTGTGAAAAATCCGCTAGTTGTACCAATTTTCTTCTAAGAAGACATAAGAAAGAGTGGAAAAAAAATTCATGGAATCAGTAGTTAAAGTCAATGCATGTCTCTACATAAAACATTAGTGTGTTCATACATGCAGTTTCACAGCAAAGAGATCAAAGTTTTATCTTCGGCTTCATTTCTGTTGGCCAAAACACATCAAGTCTCATATCTATATATATATATATGCATGGACTAAGTGAAAATATCGAACCAGCCTAATTCTAGTCACTTATGTTTTAGTTCGGTCTTACCTGGTTGACCCATTTACCATCGTTAAGTAGAACTAATTAGCATATCATTTACAATTGGCTCATCACTAAAATTCCGTATTAACAGATAGAAAAGTCATTATATAACAAAATAAAATCTGGTTGAAGATGATTTGATACACTATTCACTTAAGTGATGAAGATGATAATCAAAAAAATATGATACGTATTCCATGTGAATATATGACATTTCCCTTTCCTTGTTCTTGGAAACGTTTGGTCTAGAGGATGGTAAAAGTTCAATGTGGATGCATTTCTGTTTAACATAGATCAAATTAATTAAAGTTGTGCAAACCTTTTTCACTGATAGGAACATTAAGCGAAACAAATATTATAGTAAACGATGAGCACTTGTCTTGCTTGATGTGTAAGTAATCAAAAATATTAGGGATGTTTTCATGGGCGTCAGAGTATATTGGCCTATCATTTACAATCAAGCATGTAGTCCGTTTAATAAGTTATACATATCATACATAGATCCGTTTTAATTCCCTCACGTTTCATAGGGAAAGTGATAACTTTTTGAACTTATGATTATTTTCTTGATGACATAGGTTATAGTAGCAAGAGCCTGAATCCACTCTCTAGTACTCTAGCGTAAACATTGCCTGACAAATAAATTGGATTCGAAATTGATAGATAGAAATAGGATCTAAAATATATACACAAGCGAAAAATATATGTCCACAGAAACTAACAAATCGATGCCACGTTTAGTTTTTGACCTCAATTATTTTGTAGAAAACAAATGAAACTCATTAAGACCTGTGTACATAATTCAGTTAATGTTGCTCCAAGTATCATGTTTAAATAGCTTTTTCTTTAAACATACACCATTGCACTTGTTGTCTACACGCCACCACCATTATTGTCTTTCACGTCTCTAGTTTTAATAAAAGTAAGTTTTAGTCTACCTAACGTTTTCTATATACTGTTTTCTAATTAAGTGTTTAAGACTTTAAGTACATAATATATGCCCTTGTAGAGAATCTCATCCGTCAGATATTTTTCTCACTATGTAAAACGTCTTTGTCCATTATAATTTAATGCGGGTCATGTGATTTGTATATATTTATTACTCTGTAACGCCATATTTTGTTTATTTTTTGCTTTCGACTTTTGGCTCTACTCTTTAGTCTTCAGTTTATAGTTGTGGCCCGTTTCATTTATTTTTTGAATTATTATTTTTGGAATTTTTTTCATGAGTCATATCATATTTATGTCATTTACTACGAAAACAAAAATAGGGTAAGATCAGTAAAATAGATCGATGTCACCCATACAAAGTGCTGAGTGATCGATCATGCATGTTGAACAACTTCTTCATTGTTTCTACATATTTATGTACATATAAATTTCACATGAAATTATAATAAAAACATTCGGCCTGGTTACTTATCATTACATCGTCATACATGATACCAAACACCATCCATCATATCATACATCCTTTCCATTATCATTATATCATCCCCACCACCACAAACCCAAAATCAAAAAAGAGCCAACATTTAGATTTAAATAACTCAAAGACCACTAACATCATAATTAAAGCATTAAGGCTACAACAAGAACACACAAAAGAAGGGTGTGGTCACCACCATGATGCATTCATCATCACCCTTTCTTTGATTTTTTACTTTAAAAGATTTCTTTATTCATCTTGGTTCGATACCAAGCAGAGAACCCAACACACCAGAGCCTCTGTCTTTTCTCACTTTTTCCAACTTTAGTGGTTCTTGTTTGCGAGATTACATTGCTTCCTGATCTCACCCTTAGAGCCAGTCAAAGGGTTGTTTTCGGATAAGATTTGGATCGCCCTAGTGAACTCCTTGAAGAAGTAGGCCTGGTCCTTAGCCATCTTCTTAACAATTGGTCTTGTCCGTTTATCGTGTGCGAGCTGATGGTCCACAAGAAGCAAACCCTTGTTGTCTAGGATGTTACGGTAGTAATTGTTGTCTAGCACCATGGGCGTGCCACGGTCATTTCGCACGTACTGGACAGCCTTTGGGTCAGGGATCGAGTCAGGACACTTGTGTAGCATGTGAGGGACGTGGTCCGGGTTCAAGGACGGGTCCACCTCAGGGTACAAACGGTGGACCAGCTTGACACAGTGAGTTCTTCCCACGCTGTGTGACCCTGCACGTGTCATCATAGTTACAAAAGTCAAAATCTAACAATATCCAAACTTAGAAATCTAACACGAAACTTAAACTTCGCTTGCATAAAATTCAGATCCCGTAAGAGTAGATCAACTGATTTGATTATTATCTTTAATCATGCATGAGCTAATTGACAAAAACAACCTTGTGTTAAGCCATTAAACAAGGACAATCGAGATATCGGATAAGGATTACTTTCAACTTTCCAACTCAGACCGCATATTCCTATGTAACCGACAAGATCACTACGAACGTTACATGCATAAAAAAAATAGACGAAAATACCCTTGAATTGGTATATTGTAGCAAGAGCATTTCTTGGATAGTCAAAAGAGTTTTCGACTTTCGAGCGATACGTTTTGGCCGGAAACTAGCTAGTGAGTCATAATAAAAGAAAAAGAAAGATAAGGGTACCTAGGAGGGCTACGAGGCCGGGAGTGTCAATTCCGATGGATTTGAACTTGTCAAGAACAACGGAGATACTCTCGTTGTGGTCGGGAAGATATGACTCAAGCATATCTGTCCTGCTCTTCAGTCCATCTCTCCTTCCTGTCTTCAAAGGAATATGCGGTCCTCCCACCTACACAAAAGAACCCCCACACAGTTTTGTCAAAAAAGGAAACAAACAGCACGCAGTTTATTTTTTGTCAACGACACGATTATTGTCCTTTGAAACTTACTGCTTCGATGCCTTCTCTTGCGGACAAGACGAGAATGTCAGAACATGAGACAACACCAGGGCACTCCCTCTCAAGAGCTTCCTTGATCTCCTCAATATACCTGAAGTTTCTCAGTCCAAAGCTCCTGTCGTGTTCTTTCTCTCCTAGCTCTCTTCTTGTCGAATCCAGCAAAAGCGACGCATCACATGACTGTTTTCACCCCCAACAAAACAAAGCAAAAACAGAGCACACCGTTAGCTCTGTTTCAAGTGAAAGATCAAAAACAGATTACTTTTACCACAAAAAAAAGTAAAACCATCCCACAAAAAAAATGATTTTCACACAAACGTATCATGCAAAACATGAAAATTCACTCTGAGAGAGAGAGAGAGAGAGAGATCGGACCTCGACGGCGCAGTCGTGGAAGATGTTACGGAGCCAAGAGAAAGCGGTGTTCTTGTGGCGTTTGTAGAGGAGTTTGACTTGTTCACGGATGATGTCTTCAGCCTGTGGGCACGTATCCTTGTAGAAGTTCATCATCAAACCTGACTCCTCCTCTGTTACTGCTTCAGTTGTTGCAGAGAGTGCCCATAGGCAAAGTATCGCCACCAACATCACACCTTTACCTCCCATTTTTTTCTCTCTCTCTTTCTTCTTCTCACACTACTCTTGAGTTGAGTCACTGAGCAAGCAATGCAGCGTCCTTAAATAAAGGGAAATGGAAGTTTTCTTTCTTTTTTTTTTTCAAAAGTTTTCTTTCTTTTTTTTTTCAGAAAAATAAAAGAAGCTTAATCTGAAGGTTATAGTAAATTAAAACAAGTTGGTGAAATTTGATACTGTTTCAATAAAATAAATAAATTTTACGTGACAGATCATTTATCATTAAGCATTATTCATTTTTTACTTTGAGAAAACCAAAAAGATTATTATAAGACTACAATAATTGTATGTCCCGTCAGTCTTGATTAAGAATCTATATTCAATGAAAAGCCAAGACTTATTATAAGAAAATTTAGATCATATACACTACATAAAAAGTATAGAAAAACAAAAAGAAAAAGGAAAATTCATTCTTATGATGCAACAGCTGCATTAGCATAAGTTTTCCAAGTATATATATTTTCTTCTGTATGAATTTTCACATAATCACATATATTGATTGTCGCTTTTAACATTCTAAATTTTGATTTAGTAATTAATGTAAAAGTAAATTTTGGAGTAATTATAATTAGACTATAGAATCTAGTCTAGTAAATTTAATTTATGTGTGACTGTGTGAGTGATCATGCTAGCTAAAGTCCTAGAGAGTGCTATGAGAAAATAAAGAAGTTCGTTGGGAGATTTTAACGTGGATGGCATTTTGAATAATTTATCACATGTACAAGGGTGTTTTTCTTTTGGTTAGCTAAACCAATCACCAAGTTTTGGATTTTGGTCTCATTGAGTACACATCAGTGGGGACCTTGTGACTAAAAAATCTTACAAAAAAAAAAAAGAACTCTGCTTCTTTTGTTAATAATACAAACAAAGGGGGGCGGCTGTTACAACTATAATATATGGGGTGTAATAGCTAAAGTCAAAAAACACTCACGGGGTCGATTTGCAATTATCCTAAACGTTTGTTATTGTTAAAATTGTTAGTTAATACAGCGGATAAACCGGATTTTATATTACGGAATCTTTTTAATTTTCGAGGAAGTCAAGGTGGATCCTTATTTTTTTAACAAGACCAGTTCGATCATGTAATCTACAGTACAATTCCATTTGTACGTATTCAATTACTTTATGTTCTGAAATTATTTATATATTCAACTAGTATTTAGTATTTACTTAATGTAGTTATTGTGAGAGTTGTGCACATTGTAAAGTCTTCTCAAATATTGAATGAATCTTGATCCACGTGATGATACTGAAACACGTTCACCACTCTTCACTCTCGAGTGTTCCCTTTTATTTTAGGAATATATTTAGAACTGTCTATGTTTTAAAACTCAATATAAATGTCCTTTTGAGTTTTGTTTTTTCAGATTGCCTAAGAAATTAACAAGTTCTACTATCATAACCCTATACAAAGGTGAAAGGTGAGCAATACTTAAAATTATCTCTTCCATTTTTTTTCAACTAATTTTAATAGAGGTAGACTAGATAAAAACGACATTTATATTGAAAAGGAAAAAAGAAATCAATAGTATAATTTGTGATTATAATAATTCTATTGAATTCAAGGGCAAAGGCTCTCCAGCCTAAATAAAGAGAAAGCTTCAACTCAGGCATTAGGCATATTATACTAATTAGTATTGAAAATTTAAATAAATACTACAACAACATATGTTTTGATGATAAGTGCGTTCCAAAAGCTAAAGGTCCCTACATAGGACTATTAACTACTTCTTTTTGAATTATAAAATGAAACTAAAGTAGTAATGTGGTGTTATAAAATGAGAGAATCTACACCTATTTACATAAATAAATAAAAAATACTTAAGAGAAATAATAATGTTTTCTGCATCTGGGAGAAGTATCGGTGCATTAACCAAAATCATATTGAATCCGTAGATTCGAAATTTCACCTAATCTTTTTTTTTTTGGATATTTTGATTAAAAAACTCAAAATGAAAGTACTGTGACCACCGACGCTTTTATCCAAGTGTCGTCGACAAATGGCTTTTGTGAGTATCCCCCATTCGGCAACGTCACTCTCTAGCTCAGTGGGCTTCACATCACATGTGTCCTAAACACCGATTAACAAGTTTTAACCAACATATATAATTGATGTGTAAACCGCATAAGATGTAAAAATGTTGACATTCAAATTAATACAAATTAACTATCATGGATATTCAACTGACATGTGGAGACTGTACTCATCCGTGTCCTTAACGTTGCATTCACCATGGGGCCATGCAAGATTCAATACCAAGAGACATTCGACGTTAATATTTCTCCCACCAGACTTTTCAAAAGCAATTTGCGATCATATTCTTAAGTTTCGCAAAATAGTGAAGAAGATGGAGTCTAAATTAGTTACGAGTTCTCTTGTTATAGCAAAAAAGATTACAAGAATCGTATACATTAAAAAAAAAAAAGCAAATAATTTTCCATATGAGAGCTAGTTGAAGAATTGAAGCATTATTCCAGTTCCGAATTTGCCTGCGTCAACATTCTCATGATTTCAGTTCCAGCAGACACTTAAGACACATTGCACCTACTCCAGTTCCGAATTTGCCTGCGTCAACATTCTCATGATTAACTGATCAAAATCATACACTATAAATATGAACGGCTAAGGGGTGGGAGTGAAACTTGAAAAGAAAAGAAAAAAATAGGCCTGGTAGTAGGCCAAAGCCCATCACAATAATCGAGTGAGCTCATGTTCTGGATGTAAAAAGAAGTGATAAAGTTGGAGCTTTCCTTTTGTATACAAAGTTTTGAGGCCTTTGTGGCCAAATCCGATTCCGTGTTTTACACGTTACTTCCTCGGAATAGATCGATCAGTTGCTTAGGTTAACGACAAAAGAAGTGAAACCTAGTTAATAAACATGTATAAAGAAGAAGCTACTTTTCTAGAAACCTAGTTATATGGGCTTACATAGTGGGCTTGTTGGTCTCATAATGTTGGATTTGTGATGATGTTTGCTTCAATATGTAACATAATACTTGATTCGCTTAAAGACCAAAACTATAACTAAACTCATTTTACTTTCCATATTTTTAGTTAGCCCTAGCACATACTTTCCTTGTACCCATGGCATAGGCTATGAAATGTATCGTCCTAGATTTAACGAAATAGTAATACAAATAAGAAATCTTTTGAAAACATCTCCAACTCTAAAACTTCAATTGTCTATATCTATTTTAATTTTTAACTCAACTACTTGTAGCATGTCAACATTAAACAATTGATTTTTTTTTTTTTTTTTTTTTTTTGAGAAAAGAACTCTGCAAACTGAAAACTGAACATAAAAATGCAGTAATGGAGATGCGGGGTATCGATCCCTGTACCTCTCGCATGCTAAGCGAGCGCTCTACCATCTGAGCTACATCCCCATTGTGATTAAAGGTGAAATCAGAGAAATTAAATTATCACTTTGATAGTTTGTTATTCCAACATCTTATGCACTATCATTCTGTCATTTTTAACTCAATTTTTCAACTCGTTATATCGCCAGTTGAAACTCACCAACATCATACTACAAAACTCACCCTTTAGAAATGTTTTCAAACGACTAATAACTCAATTTATATCATTCTTGCTCCAACCATTTCTGCACCTTTCAGCATGCAAGAGGACCTTATTTTGTACGTTGATTATGAACCTCTGCACCTTAAAGATTCTTTCTTAAGCTGGACTAATAATTTCTAGGTTCTTTACAAATTCTCTTATGGTCGGGTAATAAGTTTACATATTATAACAGGTACGTATTTGTGTGTTTTATAAACTTCGAGGGGTTTGATAAGAAACCTCTGAAAACTAGAGGTCTTGTCTAAAAGTTACAGATTTTAATGCATCGTGCTTTGGAATAACATCCCTGGACCCTTGCGACGAGACCCATGAAACGTTGGATTGGATAGCCTAACAAATTGTTTTTGTTTTTCTTTAGAAATTATTATAAATCGATTTGATCCTTATTACCCCACCAGAAAAGTCTCATGTATTTATGTGTGTACGGACACGGGTTTCAGATTTTGTGTGTGATAAATACAAATTTATTTGCGCAGAACACACCTTTTCAATAATTTGTACATAGCAATAGATAAATATAAAACCATATTTAATAATGACTACACATGCTTGAATTTTCAACAAAAAAAAAACTTGACCAAACGAGATTCTTATAGAGGATGATGAATATAACAAGTCCTTTTAAGTGAAATCACATTTTCTATCTTCAGTCTATAACTATAGCCACACAAAAAAGATTAGAAAGTATAATTTGAAAATGACTTAGGCAAAAGCATAATTTGAGATAAAGCAAGTCTTTTCGTATAGTACATTTTTTTGTCTTGTTGCATGATTTAGACTCTATCAATAATTTTGGCAGGTCTTAGTAGAAATAGTACCAAAGGCTACCACTCCTCTATCTAACCCTTATAATTATTATTATTTAAAAAACAAAAGTTTAATTCATAGTTATGGCACCCCAAAAAAAGTACGAAATTATTACAATTTTGGAGGTTTCTGAAACCTCTGCCTATTGTGGAGACTTTTGATTCCTTTGAAGCAATCAATGACCTCTCTGTCTCTCATTTGCCAGCAAAGAGAGCTTGTTTAATGTTGTTTATGGTTCACATTTTTATACATCACATTTTCACTGAATCATCCTCTGCGTCTCTCAGGTAATTAATTCTCTCTCTCTCTCTCCATCTCTTTCTCTCTCTTCTCTCTCATTATCCTATCTCTTCTCTTTCTTTCTTTTTTTATTTTTGGTATAAGATCAAATGATGATTTTCAGGAGGAAGAAGAACACTTAGTTGCAGCAGAGAAGAAGCAACGTTCTAGAGAGAAGGGTTTTCTTGAGGTAGCAATGGAAGGGGGAGAAGAGTTTCAAGAAGAAGATGTTTGGTCAGTTTTGAGAGAAAAAGATACTCCAGGTCCTGGAATGAAAATGTCCAAAAGTAACAACAATCTCTTCGCAGCCTCATCTTCGTCTTCTGCACGGTACATTGCTAAGGGCAACGAGGTCGTCTCAGCAGGAGGGGCAAAACAGTCTCCTGCTCCCATGAATATTCCTGACTGGCCCAAGGTTTATGGGTATCCAAAGAAGAACACAAACAGCCACTTGCATTCGTGGGCCACTGAAGACGATGATGAAGGCTCAATGGTTCCTCCTCATGAATTGGTAGCAAGAAGACTCGCAAGAACGCAGATCTCATCTTTCTCAATGTGTGAAGGAATCGGAAGAACACTCAAAGGAAGAGATCTCAGCAAAACAAGAAACCCTGTCCTAACCAGAACTGGTTTCTTGGAATCCAATATCACATCTTCATCAACATCACCACCACCACCATAGTTATGGCATGGCATGGAAGCATATGGGGGATGAATGATCAATATCACATTCACACATAGAGCCCTCTTTTACCACCACCATACCATATCGTTATCATGAAAAAAACCTAAAACTTTATGGTATCCACATGATTTTTATTTAAATATCAATGTTATTGTCGTTATCACCATGTAGGGAATCATGACACTACCAATATGGTTGAGTTCTCTTTCTTTTTTGTTGTTGTTAGGTTTTTGGATTTTTTAGATAAGTATGATGACGATGAGGATGACTTGTCAATCCCATGCATGGGACCCGTATCATTTTTCTTATGTTGTGTTTGTAGTTCTCAATGATCTTTATATTAACTCTTTTATAGTGCATGAGCCTAATTAAAATTATAATTTAGAGAAAAACGAAATGGCATATACTTTGGAACCTTTGATTGTGAAGTTTTGAAAGCCTCTCTCGATCTCTTCGCCAATTTTGGGCTCGATCAAGAGAGAAAATGTTGGGAATAATACTAGCATTTTTGGTCCGACATAAGATTAAGGGCTCGTGCCATATTACTGCTCATTTAGCTTTCACTTTTCAATGTTACAGCAGCAACTAGGGGATGGGTATATGTATCTCTTTACCTGTTTCGGTTTGTTGTTTTAATCCTTTGGCTTTTGATATTCTAAAACCAAAACGAAACTGAAAATTGTATTGTTTCAAAAACAAATCGGATTTGGATTGGTTTCGTAGCCAATTTACACAAGTACGTAATTTGGTTTTACTATAGTAAGATCTATTTTTCAAAATGTATATGTAAATTAAAAAGTACTTGTTTTGATGAACTTCAGTTTATACAATTGAGTACTATCACCCGTACTAAATTTGAATTGCCGACATACAATAAGTTTGGCTGGATTTTGGTATATAGTTTGTTCAGTTTATAGTACCGATCAAATAGTTATATATATATTATAAAAAAAAAAAAAAGACAAGATTTGGTTAGGGTTAGTAGTCGGAATCTGAAGTGAACGAACTCAGTTTCAGTTTGGTTATGTCTTATGCAACTCAGTAAGCAAAGTACCAAACTAGCAAACGGTTCATGACAAATTTTTTTTACAATTTTAGAAACTTGGGGATAAGTTTGTATAACAACAATTGAGCCATCATTAGCTTAATACATTACGAAAAAGTCGAAAACATTAAGAGATTTATACAAACAAGTTCGATATAAAGGCCCAGTTACGCCCAATGGCCAATAAGTGTCTCTGACGTAAGACAAGTGTAAGGGATTACTTGTAAGCCAATCCAAGTGGGTTTACTGATTCCCAAAACAGATCAAAGTTACGTTTCCGTGTAGGCAACCCATTAGAAAACCCTAACTTAATTATAAATTAAATTTTATATACTCTTTATTAATTAAGCCCCTTTCTCTTTTGATATTGACTTCTCTCTCTCTCGATTCTTCTCCCTGTTTCAATCAAAATCAGATTTTTTTTTTCTTAGCAAACCCTAAGTTTCAACGAATCGTATTCAGTTTCTTCTTCTTACGGTATGTTTCTTCTCATCAGTTCGATATTTTTTTGGCTTCTGGGTTTCTTTCCTCTGATCTAAGAGACGGTTATATTGAATCATTGATCGTGTTTAGGAATCTAATTCAATTATGATTTTTTCTTGCTTGAAATTTGCAGATACCAATCGAATCGCCATGGCTAAGAGTTCTTTCAAGGTTTCTAACCCTCTTGGTATGTTACTTCAAAATCCCTTTCTTATTCTTTAAAAGATTTTGCGTGATCGAGTTTTCAATCACTTAATTTCGTTGAGGTGTCTTGTTTTGATGTTATAAAACAATCTTGATTAGTTTTGTCTCTTCTAGATCAGATTTAATCTCTGCATATAGTTTTGATTCTTCCGTCTTCTCTTTTTTTGTGTGTATCTCTGTTTGGTGATTTACTTGTGACTAATGTTTTGGTTTTGTTATGTTAAAACAGAGGCAAGGATGAGTGAATCTACTCGGATCAGAGAGAAGTATCCTGATAGAATCCCAGTAAGAGCTCATGAATGCCACAGTGGATTCGTTTTTTACTAAATATAGTTTAAAAGCATTGTTCCAATATTAGAATCTGGGATTGTTTGTGTAGGTGATTGTGGAAAAGGCTGGACAGAGTGATGTCCCTGACATTGACAAGAAGAAGTGAGTGTATTGGCTTTTTTACTCATCTCTTTTTGTGTCTCTTTGTGCTATCATAATCTTAAAAAGTATGCTCACAAATATGTTCTTTTAGGTATCTTGTACCAGCAGATCTAACCGTGGGACAGTTTGTGTACGTGGTTCGCAAAAGGATCAAGCTTGGAGCTGAGAAAGCTATCTTTGTCTTTGTCAAGAACACTTTGCCTCCAACTGGTAAGAGTTTTAGAACTCTTTATAACACCATTTAAGATCAAAGTTTCTTTATTTACCGCTTACTCAGTTTCACTTTGTATTTGTTTATTTCCTGACAGCTGCGTTGATGTCTGCAATCTATGAAGAGCACAAAGATGAAGATGGGTTCCTCTACATGACTTACAGCGGAGAGAACACTTTTGGGTCTCTTACCGTTGCTTGAATAAAAATCAATCTTTCGGATGACTTTGATGTACATACATAAATTCAGGAAGATAAGATGTACATTGCTTCCTTAGTCTCTGGTTTCTTATTTTTACTTTGCTTTGGATGCTTGAATCTCTTTTGCCTTCTGGATTTATTCAGAAAACTTTCTTTTTTCTTACCCTCTCTTGCTTTTGGTGAACTTGATATTGGGGCTAATGAGTTACTTCCATATTTTACTTTCATATGAAAGTAATCGACCTTGGAAAACTTGTTCAATATCATTTACAAAGGCAAAAAGAGTAATACACTGAAAAGTGAAAACTGTAACTGGTAAACACAAAAAGGCAAAAACCTTGATGTGATTGTTTTAACACACAGCTATACAAAAAGCAAAAAGATTCAATAGAGAATCTCATCGCGCCACCTTTATCTGTTCTAGCATTCTGGAACGAGACTAAAAGGTTTCTTATTGATCTCTTTCTCATTGTAAAGTCGGCGGATTTTTGAGGTTTTACCGAACAAGATTCAAGAACGATGTCAAAGAATCAACATCTCTCTTCTCTGATGGATACTTGATTGGTCTTGAAGAGTTCTTTGGGAACACAAGTATTGTCGGAAAGCTTCCAAGCTGCAACTCACTTTTGGCAAATTCCTTCTGATCACCATCAGCTCTAAACTTTGCAACCT